>NW_026576770.1:0-17500 GCF_028641065.1 Leucoraja erinaceus | reverse complement strand
ATGTTGTATGTACTGTGTTGTATGTTCTGGACACGCTGCGCCCACACACGCCATCGTTCACTGACACACGCGTGTTACACGGGCTAACATAGGCAGCAGCTCATGCAGGTTTGTCAGTCATCAGCTCATGCCAAACACAGGGAGAATGATGCCAGCACCTCTTGTATCCGTGACGGATAGTGTTCGCCTTGCTGTGAAGTCAAAATAAACACTCTATATTAAAAATTAAACCAGCCAGGGCAAAGTTAAATACAGGATATCGATTCACCCTGACCCACTGGTGAACAGTGGTCTCGGCAGCACCAGGCTCACACACGCAGTGACCAGGCAACAAGACCATTGATCCAGGCATTATAGATCAGTCGACAGCTGCAGGCAGGTCATTAAACTAATCAAATGTCATTTGTTATTGGCAGATGCCGGTTTACACTGAAGGTAGACACAAAATGCTGGAGTAACTCAGCGGGACAGGCAGCGTCTGTGGAGAGAAGGAATGGGTGATGTTTCGGATCGAGACCCTTCTTCAGACTTGACCTGAAACGTCACCTATTCCTTCTCTCCACAGATGCTGCCTCACCCGCTCAGTTTCTCCAGCATTTTGTGTAAAACCGTACTTTATTGTAACATGTCCAAGGTATGCAAAGGGTCGCTATATAAAGGGCATCGACAAAGTTACAAATCCATGGATAGATAGGAAGGAACTGCAGTCTGAAGAAGGGTCTCCACCTCTGTGAAACGTCACCTATTCCTTCTCTCCACAGATGCTGCCTGACCCACTGAGTTATGGTGCAGCAACATCTATGGAGCGAAGGAAATAGGCAACGTTTCGGGCCGAAACCCTTCTGGAAATAGGCAACGTTTCGGGCCGAAACCCGGAAGGGTTTCGACCCGAAACGTTACCTATTTCCTTAGCTCCATAGATGCTGCCTGACCCACTGAGTTTACTCCAGCACTCTGTGAAACATCTCCTACTCATGTTCTCCACAGATGCTGCCTGACCCTCTGAGTTACTCCCGCACTCTGTGAAACGTCACCTATCCATGTTCTCCAGATGCTGCCTGTGCTGAGTTACTCCAGCACTCTGTGAAACGTCACCTATCCATGTTCTCCACAATGCTGCCTGACCCGCTGAGTTACTCCAGCACTCTGTGAAACGTCACCTATCCATGTTCTCCACAGATGCTGCCTGACCAGCTGAGTTACATCTACACCTCACGCTGCCTCGGCAAGGCCAGCAGCATCATCAAGGACCAGTCTCACCTCGGTCACTCCCTCTTCTCCCCTCTCCCATCGGGCAAGAGGTACAGAAGTGTGAAAACCAACGCACACCTCCAGATTCAGGGACAGTTTCTTCCCGGCTGTTATCAGGCAACTGAACCGTCCTCTCACCAACTAGAGAGCGGTCCTGACCTCCCATCCACCTCATTGGTGACCCTCGGACTATCCTTGATCGGACTTTATTTTTTTAGTTTAGTTTACAGATACAGCGCGGAAACAGGCCCTTCGGCCCATCGAGTCCGTGCCGACCAGCGATCCCCGCACACTAACACTATCCTACACACACTGGGGACAATTTACATTTACACCAAGACAATTAACCTACAAACCTGCACGTCTTTGGAGTGCGGGAGGAAACCGGAGCGCCCGGAGAAAACCCACGCAGGTCACGGGGAGAACGTGCAAACTCCGTACAGACAGCGCCCGTAGTCAGGATTGAACCCGGGTCTCTGGCGCCGTGAGGCAGCAGCTCTACCCGCTGCACCACCGTGATGCCCAGGGTGGGTCTGGGTGGTGGTTTGCTGCTGAGGTCGGGTTACACCTTTTGTATACAAGCCCTCGTGAAACATATGTCCACATTGCGTTTGCTTTCTTCACCACCGATTCGATTTGCAGATTGTGTTTTTGGGAATCCTGCTCCAGCCCGCTGACTGGTTAGCGCAACAAAAGCTTTTCACTGTAGCCCTGGTACACGGGACAATAAACTAGACTGGACTGGGCTGACACGGTCACTCCTCAAACATTGACCCCCCAAAGGACAGTTAAATGTGACCGGCCCCGGCAACAAGTGGCCCCTCGAGCAGCTTCATCCTTGCCCCCCCCCCCTCCACCCTCCCCCCCCTCCACCCTTGCCCCCCCCCCCCCTCCACCCTTGCCCCCCCCTCCCACCCTCCCCCCCCCCTCCCCCCCCCTCCCCCCCCCCCCCCCTCCCCCCCCCCCCTCCATCCCCCCCCTCCCCTCCCCGTCCCCCCCCCCCCCCCTCCCACCCTCCCCCCCCTCCATCCTTGCCCCCCCCTCCACCCTTGCCCCCCCTCCATCCTTGCCCCCCCCCCCTCCACCCCCCCCCCCCCCCCTCCCCCCCCCCCCCCCCCCTCCCCCCCCCCCCCCCCCCCCCCCCCTCCACCCCCCCCCCCCCCTCCACCCTCCCCCCCCCCCCCCCCCCCCCCCCCCCCCCCCCCCACCCCCCCCCCCCCCACCCTCCCCCCCCCCCCCCCCCCCCCCTCCACCCTCCACCCCCCCCCCTCCACCCTTGCCCCCCCCTCCACCCTTGCCCCCCCCCTCCACCCTTGCCCCCCCTCCACCCTTGCCCCCCCCTCCACCCTCCCCCCCCCTCCCCCCCCCCCCCCTCCCCCTCCCCCCCCCTCCCCCCCCCCTCCCCCCCCCCCCCCCCCCCCCCCCCCCCCCCTCCACCCTTGCCCCCCCCTCCACCCTTGCCCCCCCCTCCACCCATTGCCCCCCCCCCCTCCCCCCCCCCCCCCTCCACCCTTGCCCCCCCCTCCACCCTTGCCCCCCCCCCTCCACCCTTGCCCCCCCTCCATCCTTGCCCCCCCTCCATCCTTGCCCCCCCCTCCACCCCCCCCCCCTCCACCCTTCCCCCCCCCTCCACCCTTGCCCCCCCCCTCCACCCTTGCCCCCCCCTCCACCCTTGCCCCCCCCTCCACCCTTGCCCCCCCCCTCCCCCCCTGCCCCCCCCCTCCTCCCTTGCCCCCCCCTCCACCCTTGCCCCCCCCTCCTCCCTTGTCCCCCCTCCACCCTTGCCCCCCCTCCACCCTTGCCCCCCCTCCACCCTTGCCCCCCCTCCATCCTTGCCCCCCCCCCCTCCTCCCTTGCCCCCCCCTCCTCCCTTGCCCCCCCCCTCCACCCTTGCCCCCCCTCCACCCTTGCCCCCCCCCTCCTCCCTTGCCCCCCCCTCCACCCTTGCCCCCCCCCCCCCTCCACCCCCTCCACCCTTGCCCCCCCCTCCATCCTTGCCCCCCCCTCCTCCCTTGCCCCCCCCCTCCTCCCTTGCCCCCCCCTCCACCCTTGCCCCCCCCTCCACCCTTGCCGCCCCCCTCCATCCTTGCCCCCCCCCTCCATCCTTGCCCCCCTCCATCCTTTCCCCCCCCCCCCATCCTTCCCCCCCCCCCCCCATCCATCCTTGCCCCCCCCCCCCTCTCCCCAGTCACTTACTTTGCTGCATCTCTGAGAATGGTGACGTTCCGGACTTTCCCGTGGCCATCCCGGAACGTGGTCTTGTTTCCCACCGTCAGGATCCCGTTTCTGGTGGTGAAGTCCGGGAAGCATCTCCGGAGAACTGGGAAAGGCAAGGGGGGGGAGAGAGGGAGAGGGAGAGGGAGGGGTCACGGAGTTGAACAGCAGGGAAACCGTCCCACCCTCTCCGTGCCGACCAAGGTGGCCCATGTGGGGTGGGAGGGGACAGCAGGGAGCAGAGGGACCGAGTGGCCTGTTCATGCTAGCCTGCGTTTGGCCTGTACACCTCTCAACCCTCCCTATCCATATATCTGTCCAAATGTCTTTTTAAAGTCAACCCCTCCATAACTCCAACAATTCACGTTCCTGATAGGAGCAGAATTAGGCCATTCGGCCCATCCAGTCTACTCAACCATGGCTGATCTATCTCTCCCTCCTAACCCCATTCTCCTGCCTTCTTCCCGTAGCCCCTGACACCCGCACTAATCAACAATCTATCTATCTCTGCCTTAAATATATCCACTGACTTGTGGCCTCCACAGCCGTCTGTGGCAATGAATTCCACAGATTCACCGCCCTCTGACTAAAGAAATTCCTCCTCATCTCCTTCCTAAAGGAACGTCCTTTAATTCTGAGGCTGTGCCCTCTGGTCCTAGACTCTCCCACTAGTGGAAACATCCTCTCCACATCCACTCTATCCAGAAACGTTGACCTCTGATACCTGACCTGCAGGAGTAGGCCATTCGGCCCTTCGAGCCAGCACCGCCATTCAATGTGATCATGGCTGATCATCCCCAATCAGTACCCCGTTCCTGCCTTCTCCCCATATCCCCTGACTCCGCTATCATTAAGAGCCCTATCTAGCTCCCTCTTGAAAGTATCCAGAGAACCGGCCTCCACCGCCCTCTGAGGCAGAGAATTCCACAGACTCACAACTCTCTGTGAGAAAAAGTGTTTCCTCGTCTCCGTTCTAAATGGGTTACTCCTTATTCTTAAACTGTGGCCCCTGGTTCTGGACTTCCCCAACATCGGGAACATGTTTCCTGCCTCTAGCGTGTCCAAGCCCTTAACAATCTTATATGTTTCAATAAGATATCCTCTCAACCTTCTAAACTCCAGAGTGTACAAGCCCAGCTGCTCCATTCTCTCAGCATATGACAGTCCCGCCATCCCGGGAATTAACCTTGTAAACCTACGCTGGGCTCCCTCAATAGCAAGAATGTCCTTCCTCAAATTAGGAGACCAAAACTGCTCACAATACTCCAGGTGTGGTCTCACTAGGGCTCTGTACAACTGCAGAAGGACCCCTTTGCTCCTATACTCAACTCCTCTTGTTATCAAGGCCAACATGCCATTTGCTTTCTTCACTGCCTGCTGTACCTGCATGCTTACTTTCATAGACTGATGAACAAGGACCCCCAGATCACGTTGTACTTCCCCTTTCCCCAACTTGATGCCATTTAGTTAGTAATCTGACTTCCTGTTTTTGCCACCAAAGTGGATAACCTCACATTTATCCGCATTAAACTGCATCTGCCATGCATCTGCCCACTCCCCCAACCTGTCCAAGTCACCCTGCATTCTCATAGCATCTCTTACTGTCATAGACTGATGAACAAGGACCCCCAGATCCCTTTTTCCCAACTTGACATAAAGAGAAGGTTTGTACGTACAAGGGCGGCTGGGAATGATCATGGATGGACAATCCTCGTCCCGCATCACCTGAGAAACCGGCTAGGAGAGGAGAGAGGAGACAAGTGATTAGCGGGACACTCCGTTTAAACCTCGCTCAGTCCAGTCCAGTCCAGTGTTTAAGAGGGAACTGCAGATGCTGGAGAATCGAAGGTTACACAGAAAAGCTGGAGAAACTCAGTGGGTGCAGCAGCATCTATGGAGCGAAGGAAATAGGCAACGTTTCGGGCCGAAACCCTTCTTCAGACTGATCGGGGGTGGGGGTAGGTGGGGACAAGAAAGGGAAAAGGAGGAGTAGCCAGAAGGCTGGAGGGTGGGAGGAGACAGCAAGGGAGCTGAGGAAGGGGAGGAGACAGCAAGGACTAACAAAATTGGGAGAATTCGATGTTCATGCCCCCGGGATGCAGACTCCCCAAACGGAATATGAGGTGCTGTTCCTCCAATTTCCGGTGCTGCTCGCTGTGGCCATGGAGGAGACCCAGGACAGAGAGGTCGGAGGCGGAGTGGGAGGGGGAGTTGAAGTGCTGAGCCACCGGGAGGTCAGCTTGGTTATTGCGGACCGAGCGGAGGTGTTCGGCGAAACGATCGCCCAACCTCCGCTTGGTCTCACCGATATAGATCTGCTGACATCTAGAGTAGCGGACGCAATAGATGAGGTTGGAAGAGATGCAGGTAAACCTCTGTCGCACCTGGAACGATTGCTTGGGTCCTTGAAAGTCCAGTCCAGTCTAGTCTACTGTCCCGTGTACTGAGGTACAGTGAAAAGCTTGTGTTGCGTGCTAACCAGTCAGCGGAAAGACAATACATGATTACAATCGAGCCGTCCACAGTGTACAGATACATGATAAAGGGAATAACGTTGAGTGCAAGATATGGCTGATTAAGGACCCAGGTTCCATCCTGACTACGGTGCTGTCTGTGAGGAGTTTGCACGTTCTCCCTGTGACTGCGTGGGTTTTCACCGAGATCTTCGGATTCCCACCCACACGCCAAAGACGTGTGTGTGTGTGTGTGTGTGTGTGTGTGTGTGTGTGTGTGTGTGTGTGTGTGTGTGTGTGTGTGTGTGTGTGTGTGTGTGTGTGTGTGCGTGTGTGTGTGTGGTGTGTGTGTGTGTGTGTGTGTGTGTGTGTGTGAGTGTGGGTGTGTGTGGGTGTGTGTGTGTGGGTGTGTGTGTGGGTGTGTGTGTGGGGGGGGGTGTGTGTGGGTGTGTGTGTGTGAGTGTGTGTGTGTGTGTGTGTGTGTGTGTGTGTGTGTGTGTGTGTGTGTGTGTGTGCGTGTGTGTGTGTGTGTGTGTGTTGGTTTTCACACTTCTGTACCTCTTGCCCGATGGGAGAGGGGAGAAGAGGGAGTGACCGGGGGTGAGACTGGTCCTTGATGATGCTGCTGGCCTTGCCGTGGCAGCGTGAGGTGTAGATGGAGGCGATGGAAGGGAGGTTGGTTTGTGTGATGGTCTGGGCTGCGTCCACAACTCTCTGTGATTTCTTGCGGGTCTTGGACGGAGCTGTTCCCAACCCGTGCTGGGATGTATCCCGATAAAATGCTCTCTGTGGTGCATCTGTAGAAGTTGGTGAGAGTTGTTGGGGACATGCTGAACCTCGTGGGTTAGCATGGGTAAGTTGGGCCGAAGGGCCTGTTTCCGATCCGTGTGACTCTGGCAGGGGGAGGTGAAGTGGAGAGGGTGAATGTGGAGTGGGGAGGGGCCAGCAGGGAGCAGAGGGGCCGAGTGGCCTGTTGTTGTCGGTACTCACCTTCCGCGGGTTGTTGAAGCCCGGCTGGCAAAACTGCCGGTAATATTCCCAGTACGGTTTGTTCACCCGGAACGGAGTCGTGGCATCCATGTACGAGGCAAAACGGTTCGGGCATTTCGTCACACAGAGCTGTGGGCACAAGACCACAGAGAGGGGTCAGACTGGCACAGAATCCCCCCACCCTGGGGCAGAATCCCCCCACCCTGGGGCACAGAGACCCCCCACCCTGGGGCACAGAGTCCCCCACCCTGGGGCAGAGAATCCCCCCACCCTGGGGCTATAGACAATAGACAATAGACAACAGGTGCAGGAGTAGGCCATTCGGCCCTTCGAGCCAGCACTTCCATTCAATGTGATCATGGCTGATCATCCACAATCAGTACCCCCCGTTCCTGCCTTCTCCTCATATCCCCTGACTCCGCTATCTTTAAGAGCCCTATCTAGCTCTTTCTTGAAAGCATCCAGAGAACCGGCCTCCTTCGCCCTCTGAGGCAGAGAATTCCACAGACTCACCACTCTCTGTGAGAAAAAGTGTTTCCTCGTCTCCGTTCTAAATGGCTTACCCCTTATTCTTAAACTGTGGCCCCTGGTTCTGGACTCCCCCAACATCGGGAACATGTTTCCTGCCTCTAGCGTGTCCAAACCCTTAATAATCTTATATGTAGGGGAGGGGAGAGAGGGGGAGGGAGAGGGAGGGGAGGCGGGGAGGGGAGGGGGTTACTGAGGGGGTCTTACCTGCTTGGTGGGGCACTGCAGTGTGGTCAACACCACGGGACTGGCACATTTCAGAATATTGAAGTAGAATAAAATGGTCTTGTTCCTGTGGGGAGAGAGAGGGGAGAGGGGAGAGATGAGGGAGAGAGGGGAGAGAGGGGGAGAGAAGAGAGAGGAGGGAGGAGAGGAGAGGGGGGGAGAGGGGAGAGGGGAGAGAGGGGGGGGGGAGAGGGGGAGAGCATTACGAGTGATTCGAGGAATGAGTGGGTTAACCCATGATGAGCGTTTGTCAGCACTGGGCCTGTACTCGCTGGAGTTTAGAAGACCGAGGGGAGGGGCAACTCATTGAAACTTCACCGAATAGTGAATGGCCCAGATAGAGTGGATGTGGAGAGGATGTTTCCACTAGTGGGAAAGTTTAGGACCAGAGGGCACAGCCTCAGAATTAAAGGACGTTCCTTTAGGAAGGAGATGAGGAGGAATTTCTTTAGCCAGAGGGTGGTGAATCTGTGGGATATTTCCAAGTCAGTGGATATATTTAAAGCGGAGATTGCTGTATTTATGATTAGTAAAGGTGGGGAGAGTAGCAAGCTGTGCATTTGTGTAGCGCCTTCACTTTCAAGTTCAAGTTCAAGTTCAAGTGAGTTTATTGTCCCGTGTACCGAGGTCCAGAGAAAAGCTTTTGTTGCGTGCTAACCAGTCAGCGGAAAGACAATACATGATTACAATCGAGCCGTCCACAGTGTACAGATACAGGATAAAGGGAATAACATTGATTGGATGGGCTGACAGATACTCACTCGTTGATGCTGCCCTTCTGCCCACAGAACTGGCCTCTGCTGTCGGTCGGGTAAACCACCTTCTTTGGGTCACCGTGGACCCAGGCTGCAGGACACGAGTTTAGTTTAGTTTACAGATACAGTGCGGAAACAGGCCCTTCGGCCCACCGAGTCCGTGCCGACCAGCGATCCCCGCACACTAACACTATCCTACACACACTGGGGACAATTTACATTTACACCAAGTCTATTAACCTGCAAACCTGCAAAGTCTTTGGAGTGTGGGAGGAAACCGAAGCACCCGGAGAAAACCCACGCAGGTCACGGGGAGAACGTGCAAACTCCGTACAGACAGCACATGTAGTCAGGATGGAACCCGGGTCAGGCAGCAGCTCTACCCGCTGCGCCACCGTGCCGGCCCATTGTGAGCTGACAGGTTCTGTCCAGCACTGCCCACTGGTCGTCCCCACCCCACCCCCCACCCCATCCCCAACCCCACCCCCCCCCCATCCCCCTCCCCCCATCCCCTGACCCCCCGACCCCCCACCCCACCCTCACCCCCCCACCCCAAAACCCCACCCCCCACTCCCATCCCACCCCCATCCACTCACCAACCACTCCCAGTGCGATGTATCCCAGAATGACCACGACAAACAGCACACAGCAGAGAACATCCGTACAATGCCTGGGGGGAGAGAACAGGGTGGGGGTGGGGCAGTGGACAGGGTGGGGGGTGGGGGAGGGGGAGAGGACAGGGTCAGGGTGGGGGGAGGGGGAGACATCAGAGTCATTCATCGGTACCACGGACATTCCTGGTCACACCGGATGAAACAGGCCCTTCAGCCCAACTTGCACACACTGACCAACTGACTGACCAAGCCAGTGACCAACATGTGCTGGAGGAACTGCAGACGTTGCTTTCAACCGAAGGAAGTCAAGTCCAGTCATATTTATTTCTATAGCACATTTAAAAAACAACTCTCGTTGGCCAAAGTGCTTTACATTTGTATAAGAATACAGGTGCACAACCTTTTATCCGGTGTTCCAGAAACCGAAAAGCTCCGAAAACCGGCCATTTTTTCCAGATGTCGTCTGCGCACCAAAGCTCGCGTTTGGCGCCAAACCTGACCCAAAACGACCCACGGTCAACCCAGGTCTGTACTACTGTAGCGGCTGCCTCCTCCCTGGAGACCGGGAGACGCTTAAACATCTGTAAATCATTGCTTAAATGTTAGTCAGTTAGTTCGGAGGGCTTATATGTGAAGGGGGGGTGAAGGGGTAAACTTTAATTCTTAGTCCCCTACCTGGTCGGAGAGGCGGGGAGCGGTCAATGCCTTACCGGGTCGCTGTGCAGTAAGCTCCGCAGCGCTGTGGCCGGTGGGGCTGCGGGCGGCGCCGGTTGTAGCTCCGACCCCGGCAACTCTACCCCTGGCTGCGAGGCGCTCCAAATCCAGCGCGGCCCGCGGCCGGACGCCCCAGCTCCGCACCAGCGGGGTGCGGGCAATGCCTTACCGGTCGCCGTGCGGCAAGCTCCGGAGCGCTGTGGCCGCCGACACACAACATCGCGGAGCGTCGTTGGATTTGGAGCCGCGCAGCCAGGGGTAGAGTTGCCGGGGTCGGAGCTCCGACCGGCGCCGCCCGCGGCCGGACGGAGCCCCCAGCTCCGCGGCTCCAAATCCAGCGACGCTCCGCGATGTTGGAAGAAGGCGGCCACAGCGCTCCGGAGCTTGCCGCACGGCGACCCGGTAAGGCATTGCCCGCACCCCGCTGGTGCGGAGCTGGGGCGTCAGGCCGCGGGCCGCGGACCGCGCTGGATTTGGAGCGCCTCGCAGCCAGGGGTAGAGTTGCCGGGGTCGGAGCTTCAACCGGCGCCGCCCGCGGCCGGACGAAGCCCCCAGCTCCGCGAGGTTGGGAGTCGCCGACCAGGTAGGTAGGGGACTAAGAATTAAAGTTTCCCCCTTCACCCTACACCACCACCACATAAAATCCCTCCAAACTAACTGACTAACATTTATGCAATGATTCTCCCGGTCTCCGGGGAGGAGGCAGCTGCTCCAGACTTTTCAAGCCGCCCGCGCTACCTACCTAATCTACGCTAAAAATCTTCCATTCTGAAATCCGAAAATGTCCGAAATCCGACAAGTGTCTGGTCCCAAGGCTTTCGGATAAAAGGTTGTGCACCTGTAGTATAAACAAACAAACTATATACATGTAGCCCTCACTCAGAGGATGTCAAGAAAGGCTTGAGAGTAAAGATGAGTTTTAAGTCTCGACTTAAAGGAGTGGATGGAGGGGGCAGTTCTGATGGGAAGAGGGATGCTGTTGTTCCACAGTCTAGGAGCTGCAACCGCAAAGGCACGGTCGCCCCTGAGCTTATGCCTGGACCGCGGGATATTCAGTTACCCCAAGCCGGCCGATCTAAGGGACCTGGAGACGGTGTGGTGGGTGAGCAGACTTGTCATGTAGGTGGGGGCAAGCCCGTTAGGGGCTTTGTAAACATGAAGGAGGATCTTGAAATTTATTCGGGACCGCACAGGGAGCCAGTGGAGAGAGGCCAGGATCGGGAAAAGCCACTAAAAGCTGGAGTAACTCAGCGGGTCAGGCAGCATCTGTGGAGAGAAGGAATGGGTGACGTGTGTGTGTGTGTGTGAGTGTGTGTGTGTGTGTGCACATGTATGTGTGTGTGTGTGTGCGCATGTGTGTATACATGTTTGTCTGTGTGCATTTGTCTGTGTGTGTGTGCATGTTTGTCTGTGTGTGTGTGCATGTTTGTCTGTGTGTGTGTGTGTGTGTGTGTGTGTGTGTGTGTGTGTGTGTGTGTGTGTGTGTGGTGTGTGTGTGTGTGTGTGCGTGTGTGTGTGCGTGTGTGTGTGCGTGTGCGCATGTGTGTATACATGTTTGTCTGTGTGTATACATGTTTGTCTGTGTGTATACATGTTTGTCTGTGTGCATGTGCATGTGTGTGTGTACACATGTTTGTCTGTGTGTATACATGTTTGTCTGTGTGTATGCATGTTTGTCTGTATGCATGTTTGTCTGTATGCATGTTTGTCTGTGTGCATGTTTGTCTGTGTGCGTGTGCGTGCCATGGAGAGTTGAAGCATTTGACAGTAGTGTGACTGGATTGTGAAATGTATCAGTGGGAGAGCAGGAATGTGTTTGGGTCGATCCTTTGTCCTGTGAACAGTGCGTGCACTTTGTCCACAGTCAGTCACACTGTGAGCTGTCGTCATTAACCATTTGTGATCCAGCCTGTTGGATAATCCATGTCTCCCAGTTTGTAGACCACATTCCACAGTGTATTTTAAATCGCAGTCACTAACATCACAGTACTGACCCCCCCACCATCGAAGGTCCATCACAGAACTGACCCCCCCACCATCGAAGGGATCTACAGGAGGCGCTGCCTCAATAAGGCCGCCAGCATCATCAGAGACCCACACCACCCTGGCCACTCTCCCATCTCACTGCTACCATGGGGAAGAAGGTACAGGAGCCTGAAAACCGTGACCTCCAGGTTGAAGAACAGCTTCTTCCCAACAACACTGCACAACACTAACAAAACTACAAGCACAAACTATCTTGAGTGTACCAAGGACTTTGGGCCTTTATGTTTAATGTATTGAACGTTCTTGGGTTGATTGTGTTATCTGTGTGTACACTATGTACAGTCCCTGCAATGCTGCTACAAGTAAGGATGTCTTTGTTCTGTTTTTGACACACGTGGCAATGAAACACTCATGACTCTTGAACTGAAGTGTGAAAACCACAGAGAGTTTCTGAAGAAGGGTCTCGACCCGAAACGTCGCCTATCTCCTTCGCCCCATAGATGCTGCCTCACCCGCTGAGTTTCTCCAGCATTTTTGTCCACCTTCTGAGAGTTTCCTTAAGGTGTGTGTGTGTGCGAGTATGCTGGCCTCGTTTGGTTTGGTTTAGTTTAGTTTAGTTTGGTTTAGAGATACAGCGTGGAAACAGGACAACTTTGTCCGCACCGACCAGCGATGCCCGCACACTAGCACTTAGATAGAGCACTTATGGGCAGCAGAGTTAAGGGATATGGGGAGAAGGCAGGAACAGGGAACACGATTATTAAGGGTTTGGACACGCTAGAGGCAGGAAACATGTTCCCGATGTTGGGGGAGTCCAGAACCAGGGGCCACACAGTTTAAGAATAAGGGGTAAGCCATTTAGAACGGAGATGAGGAAACACTTTTTCTCACAGAGAGTTGTGAGTCTGTGGAATTCTCTACCTCAGAGGGCGGTGGAGGCCAGTTCTCTGGATGCTTTCAAGAGAGAGCTAGATAGGGCTCTTAAAGATAGTGGAGTCAGGGGATATGGGGAGAAGGCAGGAACAGGGTACTGATTGGGGATGATCAGCCATGATCACATTGAATGGCGGTGCTGGCTCGATGGGCTGAATGGCCTCCTCCTGTGTCTCTCCTACACACGAGGGACAATTTACAGAAGCCAATTCACCTACAAACCTGCACGTCTTTGGAGTTTGGGGAGAACTCTGTATAGATAGACACAGAATGCTGGAGTAACTCAGCGGGACAGGCAGCGTCTCTGGAGAGAAGGTAGTTTGAGCTACAGGGAGATGTTGGGGCAGGCTAGGACTTTATTCCTTGGAGCGCAGGTGGCTGAGGTGTGATCTTATAGAGGTGTATAAATGAAGAGGGGAATAGATAAGGTAAACACACACAGTCTTTTACCCACAGTAGGGGAATCAAGAACCAGAGGGCATAGGTTTAAGGTGAGGGAGGGAAGATTTAGTAGGAATCTGAGGGGTAACTTTTCCACGAAGAGGTTGGTGGGTGTATGGAACGAGCTGCCAGAGGAGGTAGTTGAGGCTGGGACTATCCCAACGTTTAAGAAACAGTTGGACAGGAACATGGATAGGACAGGACTGGAGGGATATGGACCAAGCGCAGGCAGGTGGGACTAGTGTAGCTGGGGCATGTTGGCCGGTGTGGGCAAGTTGGGCTGAAGGACCTGTTCATGGGTTCTAGGAGCAGAATGAGGCCATTCGGCCCATCAAGTCTACTCCACCATTCAATCATTGAGTGATCCCAGTTTCTTGTCTCTACGACACAAATAACCATATAACAATTACAGCACGGAAACAGGCCATCTCAGCCCTACAAGTCCGTGCCGAACAAATTTTTTTCCCCTTAGTCCCACCTGCCTGCACTCATACCATAACCCTCCATTCCCTTCTCATCCATATGCCTATCCAATTTATTTTTAAATGATACCAATGAACCTGCCTCCACCACTTCCACTGGAAGCTCATTCCACACCACTACCACTCTCTGCGTAAAGAAGTTCCCCCTCATGTTACCCCTAAACTTCTGTCCCTTAATTCTGAAGTCATGTCCTCTTGTTTGAATCTTCCCTATTCTCAAAGAGAAAAGCTTGTCCACATCAACTCTGTCTATCCCTCTCATCATTTTAAAGACCTCTATCAAGTCCCCCCTTAACCTTCTGTGCTCCAGAGAATAAAGACCTAACTTATTCAACCTATCTCTGTAATATGTTACCGGTTATGAAACGTTTAACTACAACATTCTGCATTTATAGTTTTGCAATGGAGAAAACATATTTTGAAAGTTTAAAAAAAAGGAAATAAAAGGATTTCCTTCCCCGAAGGAAATCAGAGCTCAGAGCGTCTGAGGCCGACCAATAGTTTTGCAATCGCTGTGGTGGTGAAGATTCATTTTATATCCTGGTTTCAACAGTGACTTTAGTTTAGTTTAGAGATACAGCGTGGAAACAGGCCCTTCGGCCCATCGAGTCCATGCCGACCAGCGATCCCCACACACTAACACTATCCTACACACACTGGGGACAATTTACATTTACACAAAGCCAATTAACCTACAAACCTGCACGTCTTTGGAGTAAACCGAAGATCTCGGGGAAAGCCCACGCAGGTCACGGGGAGAACGTGCAAAGTCCGTACAGGCAGCGCCCGTAGTCGGGATCAAACCTGTTGACCAAGAGACTCACCTGTTGTGGATTGGTCCCTTGAATGTTGGGTCAAATTTCCGGGGCTCTCCTGCAAGAGAGAGGAAAGATTAATTTCAATGCATTCCATCTATTGACTACAGTGGCAGCATCTCACAGCACTGGAGCAGGCCATTCGGCCCATCAAAGCTGTGCCCCTCCCTTTTGTTGCATGCTATCCAGTCAGCGGAAAGACTGCACATGATTACAATCGAGCTGCCCGCAGTGTACAGAGACATAGAAACATAGAAACATAGAAATTAGGTGCAGGAGTAGGCCATTCGGCCCTTCGAGCCTGCACCGCCATTCAATATGATCATGGCTGATCATCCAACTCAGTATCCCGTACCTGCCTTCTCTCCACACCCCCTAATCCCCTTAGCCACAAGGGCCACATCTAACTCCCTCTTAAATATAGCCAATGAACTGGCCTCAACTACCCTCTGTGGCAGAGAATTCCAGAGATTCACCGCTCTCTAGTTGGTGAGAGGACGGTTCAGTTGCCTGATAACAACCGGGAAGAAACTGAATGAATGAATAAGTTTATTGGCCAAGTATTCACATACAAGGATGTGTAGTTTACCAGGGAGTACAGATACCTGGGAGTGTACCTGGACAGTAAACTGGACTGGTCCAGGAATGTTGAGGCCCTGTACAAGAAGGGACAGAACCGGCTGGACTTTTTGAGAAGGCTCCGCTCCTTCAACATCTGCAGTGAGAGGCTGCAGATGTTCTACCAATCGGTGGTAGCCAGTGCCATCTTCTTTGCTGTTGTGTGCTGGGGCATCAGGGTGAAGGCCGCGGATGACAACAGCATCAACAAACTCATCAGGAAGGCTGGCTCCGTCCTGGGGGCGAGTTGGATTCACGGGGAGGTTGGTCTTGGAGGGGAGGATACTCCCCAAACTGCGGAGCATCCTGGACAATTCAGCTCACCCCCTCCATGACACACTGACCAACCTGAGGAGCACCTTCAGCAACAGACTGGTTCCACCAAGATGCAGCACAGAACATCACAGGAGATCATTCTTCCCTGTGGCTATCAAACTGTTCAACTCCTCCCCCTTCTGTCGTGGGGTAGACCGACTCCCCCCCCTCCCCACCTCCCAAATCTTCGCACATCCCCAATCCTTTCCGCTCGTCACTTTAATTTCATGTTTCATGTTTCTTGTGTTTTATGACTTCTGGCAGATCAATTTCCCTCCTGGGATAAATAAAGTTCTATCGTATCGTATCTGATCAAGGATAGTCCGAGGGTCTCCAATGAGGTGGATGGGAGGTCAGGGCCGCTCTCTAGTTGGTGAGAGGACGGTTCAGTTGCCTGATAACAGCCGGGAAGAAACTGAATGAATGAATAAGATTATTGGCCAAGTATTCACATACAAGGAATTTGCCTTGGTGCTCCGCCCGCAAGTGACAACAACGACATACAGTGACAGTTGTGAATGACACATAAAACATTAAACATTAAACATCTTCAAATCCAGTGTTAAAACACATTTGTACTCCCTGGCTTTTGACCGTGCCTGAGACTTTGCTTCTGTTTGTGGTGTTTTTGATGTTTCTTTATTTTACATGTCTTTTCCTACTATTTCTTTTGATTGTTATTTTTGGTGTGTATTAACTTTTTTGTCAATGATTAGTGATGTACAGCACTTTGTTGCAGCTATGTTTGTTTTTAAAGTGCTCTATAAATAAAATTATTATTATTATTATTATTATTATTATTATTATTAATAATAAAACATTATTGATTAAACATGTGAATTAAATAAAATACCAGAGCAAAAGGAGGCTACAGAGTTTTGGTTATTGAGTAGTTATTGAGCGACCCTGAATCTGGAGGTGTGCGTTCGTTTTCACACTTCTGTACCTCTTGCCCGATGGGAGAGGGGAGAAGAGGGAGTGACCGGGGTGAGACTGGTCCTTGATGATGCTGCTGGCCTTGCCGAGGCAGCGTGAGGTGTGGATGGAGGCGAGAGTGAAGGGGGGAGATGTTTCGTCAGTAGGCAGGGCTGCACGTATTACTGAGTCACAGTCGCTGCCAACTGCCCAACTTTGGAGTGCTGTGTTGACACAAAACCACAAAGTCACCGGAGCAGTTACTGATTGTGCAAGAGGTAGTTCAGGCCACTGTGCAGGAAGGAACTGCAGATGCTGGTTTAAACTGAAGATAGACACAGAGTGCTGGAGTAACTCAGCGGGTCAGGCAGCATCTGTGGAGAACATGGATAGGTGACGTTTCACAGAGTGCTGGAGTAACTCAGCGGGCCAGGCAGCATCTGTGGAGAACATGGATAGGTGACGTTTCGGATCGAGACCATTCTTCAGACTGCTCCCTGATCAAGCCATGTCAACCATCCTACCACAACTAGAGAGCGGTCCTGACCTCCCATCTACCTCATTGGAGACCCTCGGACTATCCTTGATCGGACTTTGCTGGCTTTACCTTGCACTAAACGTTATTCCCTTATCCTGTATCTGTACACTGTGGACGGCTCGATTGTAATCATGTATTGTCTTTCCGCTGACTGGTTAGCACGCAACACAAGCTTTTCACTGTACCTCGGTACACGTGACAATAAACTAGACTCAACTACTCACCAACACCACTCCCCCTCTCCTTGTTTACCTGTGGTCCAGTCACACACACACATACTCCCATCAACTGCCCCCCCACATTCCACCCCTCACCCACACACTGGGGACCCTATTAAACCCCCCACCCACCCCGGGATGTGGGAGGAAACCGGAGCACCCGGTGGAAACCCACGCGATCACAGGGAGATCGTGCAAACTCCACACAGACAGCAACAGCATCATAGATAGAATCATACAGCGCAGAAACTGGCCCTTCGGCCCCTCATCCATGTTTCTTAAATATTGTGATAGTCCCAGCCTCAACGACCTCCTCCGGCAGCTTGTTCCATGCACCCACCACCCTCTGTGTTAAAAAGTTACCCCTCATGTCCCTATTCAATTTTTCCCCCTCACTTTAAACCCATGTCCTCTGGTCCTCGATTCCCCTACTCTGGGTGAAAGGCTGTGTATTTTGATTTTGTACACCTCTATAAATCAGTGGAAGGAGGTAGG
>NW_026576769.1:0-70385 GCF_028641065.1 Leucoraja erinaceus | reverse complement strand
ATGTCATGGACTATTCCTCTAAAATCAGACATCTTTTTCCTGTTTTGTCCCCTATCCCCTTGATGTCGTTAGCCCCAAGAACTACATGTAACTCTCTCTTGGAAACCATTCAGTTGAGAATGGCTGCACTGCCCTTCTGTGGCAGAGAATTCCACATATTCACAACTCTCTGCGTGTGTTGAAGAATGGTTTTTGTTCTCATGCTCCAAGTTCCGAACTGGCCTCCCTTTACCAGTCTGAAACTGTTTGAACCACCATGGTTTCGAAAGTCCACCAAACATCGGGAAACATTTTTTCCTACAGTTACAGGTAATGTTGAAAATCTAAGCAGGCAAAGCAGGATGGCTTTCTCCAACCACACAGAATTTGAAGAGTCACTATTTTCCACCGTTATCTACTAGTGGCTTGGTAATTACTTCCAGCAGCCCAAGCCTGGTTTTCCTCCAGGGAGAGTGCACCTAGCACCAGCCCGCAGCCTGAATCCATGCCGGTCACTGAGCAAATTCGGCACAGAGACTCTCACGGCAGCGCGGCGCAAGCAAAGCTTCGACATCTCCGAAATGGCACCGACTCTTGCACGAGGATGCTCCATGGCCGGGAGCTGCGGTAGAGTGACTCCGCCAGCCCGGGCAAAACAATCGCCAGCCCCGGCAAAACACTCGCCAGCCCTGCTCCCCGTCGCATCGGCCCCATTCGCCTGCTTCTGCTGATTGCAACAACCCGTGGGCCTCATGCAGTTGATACGAGTTTTGAAATTTTCGTTGATCACATAATTTCTCACCACAGACGACTGAGGGAGAGAAGAAATTTGTGAGCATCGCGTGCGGGAATTTGGTGAAATGCAGTTGTGATTTATCAACGCTCAATGCATGGGAAGTGGCAGCTCTGCCTCTTCTATCCCCCTTCTGCTCCCCCTCTTCTCTCCCTCTAGCTCTCTCACTCATATCTCCCCCCTTTCTCTCTCTCCCCCCACCTCTTCTCCACACATCCCATCTCCTCTCTTCCTCTCCCCCATCTCTCTCTCTTTCGCTCTCCCCAACCTTCCCTCTCCCTTTCCCCTCTCCCTCTCTCTCCCCTCTATCCCTCCCCCTCTCTCTCCCTCTCTCTACCTCCACTCCCCCCTCTATCTCTCCCATCCCTCTCTCTCTCTCCCTTCCCCTCTCCCGCATCCCCTTTTCCCCTTCCCAACCCCTCTTTTCCTCTTCCTCTCTCTCTTCCCCTCTCTCCCCCCTCTCCCCTCCCTCTCTCTCCCCCCTCTCTCCTCCTCCTCTCCCCCCTCTCCCTCTCCCCCTTTTCTCTCCTTTCTCCTTCTCTTTTCCCTTCTTTCCCATCCACACTCCCTCCCTCCCCCTCCCTCTTTTCTTCCTCTTTTCACTCCTCCCCCTCTCTCTCCCCCTTCCCTCTCCCCCCCCCTCTCCTCCCTCTCCTCTCCCCTCTTCCCTCTCCCTCCCCCTCTCCCCTTCCTTCCCTTTCCACCTCTCCTTCTTCCCTTTCCTCTCCCTTCCCTCTCTCCCCCTCCCTTCTTCTCTCCTCCTTCTCCCCCTCTCCCCTCTCTTCCCTCCTTCTCTCTCCTCTCCCTCCTCTCTCCCCTCTCCCTCCCCCCTCCTCTTTCTCCTAACTCCCTTTCCTCTCCCTCCTCTTTTTCTCTTTCCTCTCTCCCTCTCTCTCCCCTCTTACTCCTTCTTCTCTTTCCCCCCTCCCCCTCTCCCCCTCTTTCTCTCCTCCCTCCCCCCCCTTTCCCCTTCCCTCTTTCCTCCCCTCAACTCTTTTTCTCCTCTTCTCCTATCTCCCTTTCTTTCTCCTTTTCTCTCCCTCCTCCCCTCCTCTCCTTCTCTCCACCTCTCCCTCTCCCTCCCTCACTCCGCCTCTCTCCCCTCCTCTCTCCCTCTCTCCCCCTTCTTCCCCCACCTACTCTCCCCCTGTCTTCTCCCTCCCCCTCCTCCCTTTCTCTCTCCAATCTCCTCTCTCTCTTGCCCCCCCCTATCTCTCCCTCTTTCCCCCGTTTTCTTCGCTTCCCCATATCTCCCCCCCTCTCTTTTACCACCCCTCTCGCTTCCCCCCTCTCTCTCCTTCTCTACTACCCTATCCTCCCTCTCCACCTCCCCTCTCTCCTCCCTCTTACCTTCCCTCTCTACCCCCTCTGTCCCTTCCCCCTCCCACCTCACTCACCCCCTCTCTCACACCTACATCTCTCTCCTCTCTCTCTCCCTCCTCTCCCTCTTATCTCTCTCCATTCACTCCCCCTCTGTCTCTCCCCTCTCTCTCCTCTCACCCCCCTCTCTAGTCGAGAGGAGGTGGTGGATTTTCCCTCTGCCTCAGGCAGGGATGAGGAATCCTTCCATAGCCAGGGGGCGCTGCAGTGGGTGTGATGGATCCTCACGGCCACCAGGGGGCGCGGCAGTGGGTGTGGAGATGGGGGTGTGATGGATCCTCACGGCCACCAGGGGGCGCGGCAGTGGGTGTGGAGATGGGGGTGTGATGGATCCTCACGGCCACCAGGGGAAATATCCACCGCCCTCTGGGGCAGAGAATTCCACAGACTCACAACTCTCTGTAAAAAAGTGTTTCCTCGTCTCTCTTCTAAATATCTTACCCTTTATTCTTAAACTGTGGCCCCTGGTTCTGGCCCCAACATAGGGAACATGTTTCCTGCCTCTATTGTGTCCAAACCATTAATAATCTTATGTTTCCATAAGATTCCCTCTCATCCGTCTAAACTCCCTAGTAAGCAAGCCTAGCTGCTCCATTCTCTCAGCCGAGGCGCTGACTGAGAACATGAAGCAGTGAGTGATGGCGGGAAAGGGGGAGAGGGAGGGTCAGAGCCTCGTCTGGGTTGTCAACGTGATCACTGGCAAGGGTCTGGATGGGGAGCGAGAGGGGAAGGAGAGAGAGGGTAGGAAGAGGTGGAGGAGAGAGAGGGGGAGTGAGGAGAAGGGGGAGAGGGAAGGGAGGGGTTGAAGGGAGAGGGAGGGGAGAGAAATGAGAGGGGGAGGGGGATGGGAGAAGACGAGAGGGAGTGGATAGGGTGAAGAGCGAAGGGAAAGGAGTAGTGTGGCTGGGTTAGGGTGAAGGGAGTGGATGGAGGGATAATGCGTTGGGGAGAGGTGGTGGGGAAGTGGAGGAGGAGGCAGGAAGGGGTAGTGGGAGTGAGGAGTGAGAGGAAGGGGTGACGTGGACACATGGGTGAGGGAGTGGGATTGTATGTGAGGGGAGGGGGAGAGAGGGATTAAAGGAAGGAAGGTGAAAGAAGGGAGGAGTGCTAGGGAGGGGAGGGGAGGGTGGGAAGGGTGGTGGAAAAGGGGTAGGAGGAGCTAGGAGGGCATAGAAGGAATAGGATGAAAGGATGTAAAAGGTGGAATAGGTTGGTTTGGGGGGGATAGACGGAGAGGAAGGAGTTGCCGGGCAAAGGGTGGAGGGGTTAGACAGAGGGCCGAAGGAGGAAAGAGGGTGGAAGAGACAGAGGGGGTGGAGCAAGGGATAGGGACTGAGAGGGGTAGATGGAGAGGAACAGGTATGCACTAAAGATGTTAAAGGGAGTGGGGTTAGAGACAGGAAGCGGCAGTGGGAGGGGTAGAGAGGGGGGGATCCATGTCAGTGTTGTGGGTTCTGAGATGGCTGATGAGGCTACTAACTGATCCCCGGGTAGGGTTGTTGGGTAGTTTGTCGGCTGGTGTTCAGAGGTTCCCAGGTCTCAGTGGCATGGGAATGTTGGGTTGATTCAAAGACCATTTGAGAACATCCATGAATCTTTGCTTTCTAATGATCTACCGTGTTAGAACTCACAATAGCACATTTGAGAGTTGGAGGTGATGGCAGGCTGGTTTGTGTAATGTGCTGTGATCATAATTCTGCAATGTCTTGATGTCTCGGGCAGAGAAACAAGCTTTGATGTGTCCAAATAAAATGCTCTCTATAATAGAAATTGATAAGTTATTGGAGATGTGCCGATTTTACTAAGCCTTCTGAAGAAGTAAAGGCATTAGTGCTTTCTTGGCTGTAGAGTCAATGTGGTTGAATCAGGACAAATTTACATATGGAAACCTGAAGATCTTGACCATCTCCATTTAAGCGCCATTGATACAGACTAGAGCAAGCTTTTTCATCCCATTTACCCCAGGCAACTTTAATAGCACATAACAATGTTTTTTTTCACTTATTTGTGAATAACTAATGATGAACCGGAACCAAACACAGTCAGTGAATGAGAGAAAATATGTACAAATCCAGAATCAACAAATGTATCCCCATGGGTAGGCGAAATGGGTAAATTACCAAGCCCTGTATCTCCATCTTGTACTCGGATTCGTCATTGTTTGCAATAAGTTCATTAGTTGTAGGAGCGGAATTCGGCCCATCAAGTCTACACTGCCTTCCCCGGTAGGCGGCGCGGCTCTGGCCAGCAGCGGCCTCTGCAGCCTGTCCGCGTTTTTATTATTTTTTGTCTGTGTTTCTGTGTAGTTTTTGTTATTTTATGTTGGGGTGTGTGTGTGTGGGGGGTGTGGGGGGTGGGGTGGGAGGGGGGGGGGAAACTTTTTGAATCTCTCCCTGCACTGAGACCCGACCTTTTCTCGTCGGGTCTCAGTCGTCGTTGAGGCCGTAACGAGGAGCGGCCTCCAACAGGAAGAGACCGGGGACTCAGGTGTCGACTCACCTCGCCGTCGCGGAGCTGGCCGAGTCCGGAGCGGTGGAGGAGCGCTGCTGCTGCTGGTGCTGTTGCTGCTGCTGCTGCTGCCGGAGAGTCGGAGGCTGCTGCTGCAGGTCTGTGGACGACGGCGCCGAGCCCATGGCTCCCTGGAGGGAGACCGCTTTTCGGGGCTTCTGCGGCGGCGACTTCTCCCGCCCGAGTTGCGGGGTTGAAGAGCTCCTGGAGCGGGGCCTGACACCGCTGCCCCGCGCGGCTGGAATGGCCGCGGACTCTGCGAGCGCACACCGGGGGCACCAACACCAAGACCCGGTGTGCGACCTCGCACCACCCGGCGTGGCTTTAATGGCCGCGGGACAATCGCCATCGCCAGCCAGGGGCTATGACTTTGACTCTGACATCGGGGGGGGGAGAGTGCAGTGGAGAGATAAGTTTTTTTGGCCTCCATCACAGTTATGTGATGGATGTTTATGTTAAATGTAATTATGTTGTGTCTGGGGTCTATTTGTGTGTTATGTATGGCTGCAGAAACGGCATTTCGTTTGGACCTCCAGGGGTCCAAATGACAAATAAATTGATTCTGATTCTGATTCTGATTCTGATTCAGTCCTGGCTGAACTACTTTTCCCTCTCAACCCCCTTCTCCTGCCTTCTCCCAATAACCCCTGACAACCGTACTAATCAAGCACCTATCAATCTCCTCCTTAAAATATCCATTGACGGCCTCCACAGCTGTCTGTGGCAATGAATTTCACAGATTCTCTGGCACACTTGCAGGCGGTGGCCAGATGTCATGGGACTTTGTTCAAGCCAAGGACAATGTGGCTGGTTATTGCACAAATGGAACATGCGTGATGCAGAAGCATGCAGTTATGGCCTCAAGTCTAACACCATAAAGCACAGCACGGCCTGCAGTGGGGGAAGCTGGGAAGTCGCCGAGCTCGGCCCCGGTCAGGAGAGGAGAGAGACCTCGGTTCACGGGCCAAGCCGGTTGACGGTGACGGAGGAGGTAAGCCTGGGACTTACCTGGATCAGGAGCCTCTCCAGTACATCGAGCGCGTGTGTGGACTAGACTTTAGTCTTTTGTAAATGGTGCCAAAATATGGCGACTTGTGCATTTGTGAGCGATGCATAAAGAATTTCAGCGTGCAGTGAACACGTGACAATAAAACACCTTTGAGGAGCCATTTTGTTTTCCTGTATAGCATTTCAGGAGGGCATTGATATAATCCCCAAGGACAATATCCACTCCCTGATAAACACATCCACTTACTCCTTGGCCTCCAGAAAGGCAAATACTTTGTGACTTTTCTGCTGATTTCAAATCATAGTTGAGAACACCCTATGCTTTAAATTCTGATCCAGGTCCTTTTTGTCATGGTCTCTTGCTTCTGGAGTATTTTTGAAATAAACATAGAAACATAGAAACATAGACAATAGTAAGATTAAACGAGAACTTACCAGTTTGAAGTTTGATCGTTATTTTATGAGGAGTTACATTGAGGGAATACGTGAAGAACCCCGCCAGGACGCATGCTTCACGGTCTTCATGGCCGATTGGGAAAGGGGGAGATGCAGCGAGACCTGGGTGTCATGGTACACCAGTCATTGAAGGTAGGCATGCAGGTGCAGCAGGCAGTAAAGAAAGCAAATGGTATGTTAGCTTTCATTGCAAAAGGATTTGAGTATAGGAGCGGAGAGGTTCTACTGCAGTTGTACAGGGTCTTGGTGAGACCACACCTGGAGTATTGCGTACAGTTTTGGTCTCCAAATCTGAGGAAGGACATTATTGCCATAGAGGGAGTGCAGAGACGGTTCACCAGACTGATTCCTGGGATGTCAGGACTGTCTTATGAAGAAAGACTGGATAGACTTGGTTTATACTCTCTAGAATTTAGGAGATTGAGAGGGGATCTTATAGAAACTTACAACATTTTTAAGGGGTTGGACAGGCTAGATGCAGGAAGATTGTTCCCGATGTTAGGGAAGTCCCAGGACAAGGGGTCACAGCTTAAGGATAAGGGGGAAATCCTTTAAAACCGAGATGAGAAGAACTTTTTTTCACACAGAGAGTGGTGAATCTCTGGAACTCTCTGCCACAGAGGGTAGTTGAGGCCAGTTCATTGGCTATATTTAAGAGGGAGTTAGATGTGGCCCTTGTGGCTAAGGGGATCAGGGGGTATGGAGAGAAGGCAGGTACGGGATACTGAGTTGGATGATCAGCCATGATCATATTGAATGGCGGTGCAGGCTCGAAGGGCCGAATGGCCCTACTCCTGCACCTAATTTTCTATGTTTCTATGTTTCTATGTTTCAAGGCAGCGGTGTGAAATCACAGATAACTGTAATGACTAAACATAGTAAGATTAGAGAAGAGATACCAGTTGAGTATATGATCAAGGGTGGGAGTGGAGGGCACGTATTCCCTCAACGTTACTCCTCATAAAATAACGATCAAACTTCAAATTGGTAAGTTCTCGTTTAATCTTACTATTTTACTTCGTGAGTGACTACGTGAAGATTTTAAAGCTTTGTGATTTCATGCCGTGGAAACGAGTCCATGCATCACATCTGCCTTGATTATGGGGAGAATAGAGTTAACATCATTAGACATCAATACGATATTGAGAACCCAACAATAAAAATATTAACACCAATTATTGCCCCTGTTTATGGGGTAAATGATATTACAGAACTCAAATTTGTTTCTGCAAATGTTCCAGGTTCAATGACTGGTTTGTTATAAAGTCGTTGGAAAGATTCCTCCGTTGACCATCCTGCTGTCTTGAGGATTTGGTCCATAGGAACGATCAACTTCATAGCTGCCGATGTAGCTGCAGCTCTGGTGGAGTAAGAGTTAAAATGCCAGTGTCTACTACAGCCTTTATTAGGACCTGTTTTATCCATCTAGAGATGGTCCGGACTGTCACTGTTTTGAGTGGCTGTTTGTAGCTGATTAAAGTGACATATCTTCCCTCTGATGATCTTAGTATACTCCATATATAACAGTAAGTGTGTTACAATACAGAGACGCCCATCTGTCGGGTAGGCCCTGAATTCTGTTTTTAGGCCTGCTGACCCCTGTCTGTTCTGTTTGACTAGTTCATTGGTGTAAAAAGTTAAATTTCCAGATGAATAATTATGTTGTCCAACCTTTGTTTCTGTTGTGAGTGGACCCTTTGTGCCGTGACCAAGGCCATCAGCATGACAGTTTTCATAGTCAGTTTCTGTAGGGACAGAGCTGTAGCTGGAGACCAGTTTCTTAACATGGTCAGTACAATGCTCACATCCCATATTTGGGAGTACCTGGTTCTTGGGGGATTAATATTAAAATGCCCCTCATGAGTTTGGTTACCAGGGTGTGTCCCAACAGAATGCCGCTCTGTTCCTTGCGACAGGTATGTTGACAGAGCACTTCTGGCGCAGTTGATGGCACTAAGACTGAGCCTCTCATCGTAATGGAGGGTTGCCAGGAATTCCAGAATAGACGGGATGTTCATAGGAACATAGTGGGTGATGTTTATTGTTGTGACAGTACTTCCCATTTCTTGATGACACCAAGTACTGATTTTTTAGGGGACTGTCTGTGGCCCGCTGAAATAATTCCACATTCGGTCCGTCAGTCCCAGGTGTTGAAGAGGTGCTTTCAACTCTATAAATTAATAGGTTTATATATAATTATGACATGGGTAACTGCCCTTGTAGCGGGAAGAACCAATAAATTAGGTCTATGATGGATGGTGATGCATGGTTCTAAAACCATGTCGATATCACCAGGACCCATGGTTGAGTAGGCCAATCAGGTACTATCAAAATACCAGACGCGGAGTCTACTGTCCCTAAATATCCTGACTGATGAGGCAGAAGGGGGGATGCATAAATGACCCCCCAAAGCAGCGAAGATGCATCTGTAGCCACTGCCCCAGGTTCTGGTTCCCAAGACATAATTCGATAACTGGTGAGAGCATGGATGTGAATAGGTTGTTATCTGGTGTTCCATACCGTGCTGTTCCAGCAATATATTTTTTATCCAATATCCATACAGTGTTCTAGACTTAGCGTGACCTGTTGTCTGCCACTAAATTCAGTTTACCTGGTAAGTTGGTAGCTGATATCCAAATATCTACCTGGATACACTATTAACCATATAACCATATAACAATTACAGCACTGAAAAAGGCCATCTCGACCCTTCTAGTCCGTGCCGAACACGTATTCTCCCCTAGTCCCATATACCTGCGCTCAGACCATAACCTTCCATTCCTTTCTCGTCCATATAATTATCCAATTTATTTTTAAATGATAAAAACGAACCTGCCTCCACGACCTTCACTGGAAGCTCATTCCACACAGCTACCACTCTCTGAGTAAAGAAGTTCCCCCTCATGTTACCCCTAAACTTCTGTCCCTTAATTCTCAAGTCATGTCCCCTTGTTTGTATCTTCCCTCCTCTCAGTGGGAAAAGCTTATCCACGTCAACTCTGTTTATCCCTCTCTATTTTAAACCTCTATCAAGCCAGCCTTACACCTCCAAAAATAAAGCCCTAACTTGTTCAACCTTTCTCTGTAACTTTCTTTACCACCCTATCTACATGAGATTGTACAACCATTTCAGGGAAATGTGCACATTACATCCCAGTTATACTCATTTTTATAAAGGCCAGCACACCAAAAGCTTTACCAGATCCCTCTGTTCACCTGCATTCTTCAATTCCCTACCAATTTAATAATTGACTCCAGCATCTTTTCCACCACTGAAGTCAGGCTAACTGGTCTGTAATTCCCAGTTTTCTCTCTCGCTCCTTTTTTGAAACGTGGGGACAGATCCTGAATCTATTGAACATTGGAAAATGATCACCAGTGCATCCACTATATCTAGAGCCACCTCCCTGAGGTCCCTGGGTTAGCCCTTGCTGTCTCCTCCCATTCTTAGCTCTCCCTCAGCCCTGAGGCTCCTCCTCCTCCTTTTCCCTCGCTTCCCCCCCCCCCCCCCCCCCCCCCCCTCCCCACACCCTCTAACAGTCTGAAGAAGGGTTTCGACCCGAAACGTTGCCTATTTCCTTCGGTCCATAGATGCTGCTGCACCTGCTGAGTTTCTCCAGCAGTTTTGTCTACCTTCGATTTTCCAGCATGTGCAGTTCCTTCTCAAACACTTCGCAACTGATTCACGGTTATCGATAGTGAGAGCAGATATTGGATGGAGGGAAAATGCCAGATGTTATTGTGGGGAAGGTGACTTGGAAGGTTATTAAAATTTGCAGCAATCGGAAAGGGAATGAGAGTTGTTTTCTTCAATTTCAATAGGTCTTGGTTTACCTAAAGTTAATAAGGAGAAGGGCAAACATGATTGGAGATTGATCCATTATGAAATGAGGAGGATGAAGAGCTGGAAGCTCAAGCTGGGGATCAGCTAAGGTGAAGAGGAGGTGAACTATAATTCACAAAATGTCAGGCAATCACGTAAGTGTTCAAAATCTGTATGAAGCAAAAATAGTGGGTTGCATTTTTTTCTAAGAGATGCAGCATAGAAACAGGCACTTCAACCCACTGAGTCTGTGCCGACCAGCAATCCCCATACACTGGTTCGATGCTACAGATTAGAGACAAGAGGACAATTCATTGCCACTGAAGGTTGCA
Source organism: Leucoraja erinaceus (assembly GCF_028641065.1). Lineage (NCBI taxonomy): Eukaryota > Metazoa > Chordata > Chondrichthyes > Rajiformes > Rajidae > Leucoraja > Leucoraja erinaceus. The sequence continues at coordinate 60,106 of NW_026576769.1, read as the reverse complement.
GAGTATTGGGTATTTTTACGGCTGAGATAGATAGAGTTTTGATTAGTACGAGTGTCTGGGGTTATGGGGCAAAGGCAGGAGAATGGGGTTGCAAGGGAAAGATAGATCAGCCATGATTGAATGGTGGAGTAGACTTGATGGGCCAAATGGCCTAATTCTACTCCTATAACTTATGAACATGAATTTACAGCAGCCAATTAACCTACAAACCTACACATCTTTAGAGTGTGGGAGGAAACCCACATGGTCACAGGGGGAACGTACAAACTCCATACCAACATGAATTCATAGTCAGGATCGAACCCGGGTCTCTGGCCATGTGAGGCAGAGATTCTACTGATTAAATTACATTTTAGTTAGAAGAAATTGCAGTTCTTTTAATACTGGATAACAGACCTACTCTCTGTGCATGGATGGGGGGAAAGATGGAGCTGGACATCATCACTAGACATGTAGGAGGCAACGCCCAAATCTGCAGGTTGCGTTACCAAGGAACAACACCTGTGAGAAATACAGAGCCAAGGATAATCCTGGGGGTTACCTCGAACAAATCCCCTGGCTGAAGAAACTCAAAATACAGCTTGATTAATGTGGAACCAATACCATCAGTTTGAACCATGGAGGGAAGTCACTGGAGGAGATTACAATGACTTGTTCAGAGGCAGCAGAAAAATTAAAGATAACATAGGATACTGAACATCAATGCAGAGACTGGTTATATATAACACCCCTTGAAAATATTCCCTGATGTTGCAAAGTCCAATATAATCTATTTTTTAAATGTTGTCCAACCTCATTTTGTATTCATTGAAAATCTATTTACATTAGCACTAAATTTCCACTCTCATGTTATTTGTCCCTAATTAGGAAATTATAGGCATTTATAGCAAAAAGATTTGAGTATAGGAGCAGGGTGGTTCTACTGCAGTTGTACAGAGTCTTGGTGAGACCACACCTGGAGTATTGCATACAGTTTTGATCTCCTAATCTGAGAAAATACATTCTTGCCATAGAGGGAGTACAGAGAAGGTTCACCAGACTTATTCCTGGGATGGCAGGACTTTCATGTGAAGAAAGACTGGAATTTAGACGATTGAGGGGGGGTCCTATTGAAACGTACAAAATTCTTAAGGGGTTGGCCAGGCTAGATGAAGGAATATTGTTCCCGATGTTGGGGAAGTCCAGAACAAGGGGTCACAGTTTAAGGATAAGGGGGAAATCTTTTAGGACTGAGATGAGAAAAACATTTTTCACACAGAGAGTGGTGAATCTCTGGAATTCTCTGCCACAGAAGGTAGTTGAGGCCAGTTCCTTAGCTATATTTAAGAGGGAGTTAGATGTGGCCCTTGTGGTTAAAGGGATCAGGGGGTATGGAGAGAAGGCAGGTACAGGATACTGAGTTGCATGATCAGCCATGATTATATTGAATGGCGGTGCAATTTAGGGCAAAATTCATTCTTGATATCTGAAGTTGCTCAATGTACTGCGGTTTCTTATTTTAGTTCCTGATCTAACGAGAAGCAATAAAGTGTGCTCTGGTCCTAGTCTCTCCCACTAGTGGAAACATCCTCTCCACATCCACTCTATCCAGGCCTTTTCATAAGTTTCTACGAGGATCCCCCCCCTCATTCCTCTAGGTAAGCAAGGTGTTTACGGGCTGAGGTCCTTTACGGTTTGTAGAAAAGGGACAATAAGTCCTATTTTCCCATCTAGTTTCTGAAACTGACCTTGTTCTGCTGCCTCTGAAAATGGTATGTGCTTATTAATACCATGAGGTAATGTGGTTCACAGACAATGACAGTTGTGCAGGAAGGAACTGCAGATGCTTGTTTACACCGAAGATAGACACAAAATACTAGAGTAACTCAGCGGGGCAGGCAGCATCTCTCGAGAGAAGTAATGGGTGATGTTTTGGGTAGAGACCTTTCTTCTGACTGGGAGGGAGTGTAGAGATATGGAGGAGAAAGGTGTGAAAAGGACAGATCAAAGCAGATCGTGATAAGGAAATGTAGAATGGTCCATTGTTAGCTGAGGGGAAGGTGACAACGAGGCATACAATCAAAGTCAATAATGATACCGCTGGGGTGTAAGCTGCCCATGCAAAATATGAGATGCTGTTCCTCAATTTTGCGCTGGGCCTCACTCTGACAGTGGAGAAGGCCCAGGACAGAAAGGTCAGTGTGGGAATGGGAGGGGTAGTTAAAGCATTTAGCAACCAGGAGATTGTATAGGCTTTGGCGGACTGAGCAGTGGTGTTCATCGAAACGATCACCGACCCTGCGCTTGACTCGCCGACATAAAGGAGTCCATACCTGGAACAGCGGATACAGTAGATGAGGTTGGAGGTGCAAGTGAATCTCTGCCTCATCTGAAAGGACTGTCGGGGTCCTTGGACAGAGTTGAGGGAGGAGGTGTAGGGGCAGGTATTGCATCTCCTGTGGTTGCAGGGGAAATTGTGTGATGTGCTTGCTTAAATCCAAGAGTTATGCTCAAGACAAGGGTCTTGTGCTGTAAGCCAAGGTTCAGTGAAAATCCCCAAGTAGTTACACTCAAGTTTCTGTGTAAGTGACAGATGTTTTTAAGAAGACAAAACTCCCAAGTGTAGCATGCAGCCATTAGTGAATAATACAGGATTAATCCAAGTTCAGAATTGTAGTTTTCCACTTAAACCACGTTGAATAATGCAGGCTTATTTTAAAATCTAGCTGGGTGAGACATTTAGACAAGTAAAATACCTTCTGGTTTTTGGTCAAGTGCCAAGTAGAAACTGAGCTCTCTGCTCGAACTGAAGCAGTAATGTCGGCATCAAATCTTTTGGAATGCATGAGGTAAACATTCAAACCACGTTCAAAATGTGTAGGAAGGAACTGCAGATGCTGGTTTACACCAGAGATAGACACAAAGTACTGGAGTAACTCAGCGAGACAGGCAGCATCTCTGGAGAGAAGGAATGGGTGAGTTTTCAGTGTGAGACACTTTGTGGGTTTGGTGACCCCAGTAGACTGCTCCATTTAGTTTGTGCAAATCGGCCCCACTGACCTGGGCCTCCTATCCTCCTTGTCAAGGTTAATGGTGGCATGAGAAGTAAATGATTAGTTATTTTTACCAATCTGTTACATTAACAGCTGCCTGAAAACTCTGCAATTGAATGTACAATGTTGTACATATTCTTCTTCCTAACTTGTAGCAATGTTACAAAATTTTGAGATTTTAAAAATGAAGTCTGTAATTTATCCCATCAGATAAAGCATAAAAAAAAGTTTAATTTGACAACTAATTCACTTTCATATCTTCAGTATTAAAAAAGTTATGGCCATTTTCATACTCGGACATTAGCATCTTGTTCGCTATTGCTTTTCCATTGAATTAACACAAAAGCTGTGATCAAGAACAGTCAAAAGCCCATAACTTTCATAAAAATGAAGAGAACTAAAATAATTTTTCAGTTATTATAGATTGAAGCATTCTGAAACAAACATGAAACAATCTTATTTAGATTACTTGAAATTAAAGCATATAATTAGTTAACCTAATTGTAGCTAATTACAAAATTCAATTACTAGATCTAAACATCTATCAATTTCTTAAGAATAGATTAACATTTTTAAATGGCCTAAGTGTCAAAGTAACATTCACACAAGAATTCACAATATAACCAGATAACCATATAACATAATTTTTAATTCTAATTTTCATGGATTTATAGGCCAAATGGAAGGAATTTAATGTTTAATACCTGTAAATTAATGGCTATTTAAATCATCTTGCGAGTGGGTTTTTCTGGAATGCGACCATTTGGAACGTTGCGGTTTGCAGTGTTTTAGATCCCCGTATCGGCATGAAAAACACTGCCCGTTGTTATGGGGACTAATTCACCATTTCACAACTTAAAATGTGAACTAAAGGTATCTTAAGGATCACTTTTATAGAAAAATAAATAGTCACCTGTCACCTACATGAAATACGTCCCCGTTGTCGGCGTTGACGGCTTTATAAGCTGATTATAAAATGACTCCAGCGCTGAACCAGTCGGGCGATTAAAAAAAAAAATGGACAGAATGGCCGTCGGAACGATTCTTCAGCAAAATCTTGCACACTCCAACCAAATATAATCCAGGACAAGGTAGGAAAGAAAACACGTTTTAACCCCCCCCCAAAACGCGCCAAAATTGCACACACGGCCAGTGGCAGATTTGCAGCACTGCTGAAGGTAAGTATTGTAACATACCTATAAATTGTCTAATCTGATGTGCAACTATTTGGGCGGCACGGTGGTGCAGCGGAGGAGTTGTTGCCTTACAGCGCCAGAGACCCGGAGTCAATCCTGACTATGGGTGTTGCCTGTATGGAGTTTGTACCTTCTCCCTGTGACAGCATGGGTTTTCTCCGGGTTTCCTCCCATACGCAACAGACCTACAAGTTTTCCAGGTTAATTGGCTTCAGAAAATTTGTAAATTGTCGCTGGTCAGCTTGGCTTAACTTATCTCCTTCCCTTCCCCACCCCCAAAGCCTTTGTTAAAGTTGAAGATTGATAACCTGAGGTATAGAATATGGAACAGTACAACACAGGAACAGGCCCTTCGGCCCACAATGTCTGCGCCAAACGTGACACTACTACCAATTCTTATCTGCCTGCACATAATCATTATCCCTTCATTCCCTGCCTATCCAAAAACTAACCACTAGTGGCGCCACATTGAAGGCAGCCTCTGCCTACAGTCTGTTCCTTTTTTTCTATCTTTTTTTTCATTTTAGTTTGTCTAAACAGTTTGTTTTGGGGATTCTTTCATTTTTCCATATGGGGGTGGGACATAGGGTAAGGGGGGAACCGTTTCCCAGTTGCTTCTTGGCGAGGACGCAACTAATTCTCCGAGATTACTGGATCGGAGCGGCCTTTCCTACTGGAGACCGGGGACCGGACCAGTGCTTCGGCAGCAGCGGCACGGCGCTGGATTCACTGAGGAGTGGGCGATGCCTACCTGGATCGCTATTTGAAGCTCCGGAGTGTTGGGCCTGCAGCGTCGACATCATGGTGCTCTGGTTCGTAGAGCTCCCAGCGTGGGCGGCGCTGACCTGAACATCGCGTAGTACCTGGGGCCATTTGCCGAGGGCCGCCAATGTGAATCTCCACCCAGTGCGGCCTGGGGACTTTGGGAGACACGGACTCCGATGGGAAGCAGCCAATTAGGAGGACCAAGCCGCTGAGCTTGACCTCCCGTTCCGACATCGGAGTTCCAACATACCGGCGAGTGGGCCTGAGCGACAGGCCGCCCGTAGCGGTGACTCCGGAGGCCCCGGGTGAACATCAGGAACATCGGAGGAAGATGAGTGACTTTGGTGCCTTCCCTCACAGTGGGAAACGTTTGATACTGCTGTGTGGGGATGTTTTATGTTGGGCTCTATCGTGTGTTGTGTTCTATATTTTATTGTATGGCTGTATGGTGACCACCCATTTCACTGGACCAACTGGTACATGTGACAAATAAATGTATCTTGTATCTTGTAACCTGTTAAATGCCACTGTTGTATCTGCCTCCACAACCACTGACAACACACTCAAGGTGCACTCTAACCTTTAATAACTTGCTCCACACATCTTTAAACTTTGCCCCTCTCTCGTTAAAGCTGTGCCCTCTAGTATTCCATCTCTGTCCTGGGAAAAGGGGGTGGAACGGTGGCACAGCAGGTTCCATCCTGACTACAGGTGCTGTCAGTACAGAGTGCATATGTTTTCCCCATGACCCGTGTGGGGCTCTTTTCCGTGATCTTCAGTTTCCTCCCACACTACAAAGACGTGCAGGTTTGTAATTAAATTCGCTTGGTGTAAATGTAAATTTTCCCTAGTGTGTAGGGTAGTTTGAAGTGCGGGGATCGCTGGTTGACGTAGACTCGTTGGGTTGAACTGCCTGATTCTACGCTGTATCTCTAAACTAAACTAAAAAAGGTTCTGAAAGGCAGAGAAGCAGAGTTAATATCAATCGATAATATTAGTGATGTAGGAATGATATAATTAAATGTTTTTAATATGCTATGTGTAGATGACATGTGCATGTATCTTTAATATAGTGACCTCACCACTACTAACCACTCCCCATATCAGAAGTATAATTGCAACCTCCCCGCCCATTGATCCCTCTCTAGCTCCTGTGACAGACCACGTACAGCTAGGGCAGCAACGGTTATGTGATATCAATAAAAGTAGTAAAGACACAGTGTGTACATGACCTCATCTTTACATGGTGTCACAATCGTGCCTCCGCGCCTCCTGTTTGTCGGTTTTTATTTACGTTTGACCCAGTTCCCTATCCCTTGTTCTATCTCCCGTGCCATGGCTACCTCTTGCCGCAAGCCCGATGTGCTTGTCTTCGACTCGGACATTGCCCATCGGTGGGGTGTCTTTCGCCGCGATTTCCAGCACTACGTGACGATCGCCCATCCTGCTGCCACCGCTGAAACGCGGGCTTCTCTGCTCCTCAACCTGGCTGGTCCCGATGCCCTGGAACGATCTGAGTCATTTGTATATGCTGCTGGTGAAGATGCTCGAGACCCGGTATGTCTTATGGCTAAGTTTACAGCAATGTGTGACATCCCCACCAACTGCATTTTAGAGCGTTTTAAAATGTTCAGCCGGCGTCAGATCCCTGGAGAGTCAATCGACAACTATATCGCCGCGTTGCGACACATGGCCAGGCGTTGTCGCCTGGACGCTCTGACCCCCGATCAAGTGACCCGGGACATCCTAGTATATGGCCTTCTCGATGTGAAGCTACGGGCTGAACTTCTGCGGAAGCCCGACCTGTCTCTGGACGAGGCTCTGCACGCCTCCCGCATGGCTGAGGCTATCACCTCGGCACTGTCGCCTGCTGATCATGACATTAACTTTGCCACTGCTGCTGGCCGCCGGCGCAACGCTGGCCCGCCACGGCAACAGGGTTCCCCTGCACCCGGGGGCGGGAGCCCACGACGTTGCCCCAACTGCAATTTTGCCTCCCATCAGTTTAATGTGTGCCCTGCCTTGGGCAAGACATGCAATTTTTGCAAGAAGTTAAACCATTTCTCTGCAGCTTGCCGCTCTCGTGGGAAGCTGGCCCCCCCTCTTCGGAGAATGTTCATCAACCTTGTTCAGGCTGATAGCGAGCCTGGTTCCCAGTCTCAGCCTGACGAACTCCCTTTGTCTGATACCAGTTCATCCCAGGGGGAGACCAGCATTTTTTCACTCTTGGATGCACATGCCTTGATAACGGACCCTTCGGTTCGGGTCACTGTCAATGGTTTGACCTTCTCCGCAAAGCTCGACACGGGGGCCGTAACCAATGTAATGTCAACAAGCCTTTTCAAAAAGATAAGAACTAATGAGATAGTGACTGTTGACAACTCCCGCCTGCATGCCTACGGGGGAGCCGTAGTCGTTCCCGTGGGAAAGGCAACCCTGCACTGCAAGGTCCTGAAGGCCTCTCGGTCCCTCACCTTCTACCTGCTAGACTCCAACAACGTTACCTTGCTGGGTGCCCAGGCATGCCAAGACCTCGGTTTGGTCTCCTTTCACCGTGATATCCACCAGGTGCGCACCCTCATGGACCCCCTGCACGAATACCCCGACCGTTTCGACAAAAAGCTGGGCAAGCTGCCCAGCTGCTACAAGATTGCTGTCGACCCCAGCGTTGAACCGGTGATCCGCCCGCCGCACCGCATCTCCTTCGCCATGAAGGACAAGGTGAAATCTACGCTGCTCAACATGGTCACCATGGGCATACTGAAAGAGGTGAGCGAGCCCACCCGGTGGGTCTCCACCATGGTTGTTGCCGCGAAAAAAGACAAAACTGAAATTCGCATTTGCATCAACCCCAAGGACCTGAACCTGGCCATCAAACGCCCGCACTACCCAATGCGAACAGTGGAGGACGTCGCTGCACAGGTTGGTCCGGCCACTGTTTTTTCGGTCCTCGATGCCAAGAGCTCTTTCTGGCAGATACCGCTGGACGAGCGATCCTCTTACCTGACGACCTTCAGCACGCCTTTCGTAAGGTTCTGATTCCTCCGCATGCCATTCGGGATTAACTCTGCCAGCGAGGTATTCCAGTGAACGATGGAGCAGCTGTTTGCCGGTCTGCCGTGTGCTATCATCTTTGACGACATTCTGGTCTACGGTAAGGACGTGGCTGAGCACGACCTCCACTTCCGTCAAGTCCTAGATCGGGCCCGTGAAATCAACCTCAAGCTCAACCCAAAGAAATGCCGTTTCCGCGTCCCGGAGGTCACTTACGTGGGCCACGTTTTTACTGCCTCGGGGCTGAAGCCTGACCCGCAAAAAACGGCTGCTGTCTCCGGGATGTCCTCACCCACCGATGTGCCCAGCCTGCAGCGTTTCCTGGGCATGGTCAACTACCTGGGAAAATTTATCCCCGACCTCAGCGAGCTGAGTGCACCCCTGAGGGAGCTCATCAAGAAGGACACTGCCTGGGCCTGGTTCCCGCATCACCAACAAGCCTTCGACGTCCTGAAGTCTAGACTAGTCAGTACCCCCACTCTCAAATTCTTCGATCTACAGCGTCCCATCGTTCTCACCTGCGACGCTTCCAAATTTGGTCTGGGTGCCGCCTGCCTGCAGCTCCACGATGGCCGGCAGCTGCCCGTTTCCTATGCGTCCCGCACCATGACCCCTGCCGAGCAGCGCTACGCTCAGATTGAGAAGGAACTGCTTGCCGTGGTATTTGCTTGCTCCAAGTTCAAGGACTACATTCTGGGCAACAACTTCACGATCGAGACCGACCACCAGCCGTTGGTCACCATCCTAAACAAGCCGATCCACGTTGCCTCTTCCCGGCTGCAGCGCATGATGCTACAGCTACAGCGCTTCACTTTTGAAGTTGTGTATCGCAAGGGCAAGGAATTGTTCGTGGCCGACACGCTGTCCCGTGCACCACTATCGTCCACTGATCACCACCCATACGAATCGTCTGACCTGATGGTGCTTAACGTTAACATTGTGTCTTCACAGCAGATGCAGTCCCTGGTCAAGCACACTGCCAAGGATCCTGCCCCGCAGCAGCTTGCCGACGTCATCCGACAGGGCTGGCCAGACAGCCGTTCATCCTTGCCGGTCGGTGCCGTGCCCTACTTCCTGGTCCGTGACGAGCTTGTCCTGCACGACGGTGTGGTGGTGAAAGCACACAAAGTCGTTGTGCCCGCCGCGCTGCGGGACCACTATTTTCAAGCCGGCCACTGCGGTCATCCTGGGGCCGAGGCCACTCTGTCCCACGCCCAGAGTCAGTTCTACTGGCCCGGCATGGCCCAAGACATCCGGGAGAGGGTTTCCGCCTGTGCTACCTGCAATAGCCTCGCTCTCCATCAGCAACGTCAGCCGCTTCTGCAACAGCCTGCCCCTGAACTGCCCTGGATGGCTGTCGCCACTGACATTTTCGAATGGCGTGGCAAGCACTTCCTGGTCCTCGTTGACTCTTATTCCAGCTGGTTCGAGGTCGACCAGCTGCACTCCCTCACCTCTTCGGCCGTCATCGGGAAGCTGCGCCGCCACTGCGCCACTTTCGGCTCCCCGGCGAGCCTCCAATCTGACAATGGAAGCCAGTTCACCAGTGCCGAGTTTCGGGGTTTCGCTGCCAGCTGGAACTTCCGACACTACACCAGCAGTCCAGAGTACCCGCAAAGCAACGGCTTGGCGGAGCGCGCTGTCCGCAGTGCTAAGGACTTGCTGGAGCATTGCAGACTGTCCAAATCCGATTTCTACCTAGCCCTCATCAATCTTCGGAACATCTCCCGCGACACTGCCTTGGGCTCGCCAGCTCAGCGGCTGATGGCTCGCACAACGAGACCTCCACTCCCTGTAACCCAGCAGTCCCTCGTGCCCTCTCTTCTCAAGCCTGCTGCCGTCCAGGAGCGCATTGCCCTCAAGTATGCAGTGCAAAAGCGCTCCCACGACCAGTCCTGCCGTCCCCTGCCGCGTCTATTCCCCGGCCAAGTCGTCCGGATGCAGTCCCCCTCCGGTCACTCCAAACTTGCCACCGTTGTCGGTGATGCTGGTTCGCCGCGGTCCTACCTGGTCGACCACGACGGTACCATCTACCGCCAGTCCCGCCAACATCTGCGGCTTGTCAACGAGCCCCCACCACCGCCTGCCAACCCTTTCTCCCCTCCGTTGTCCGCTACACTGCCCGCCGCCCCACGCATGCCTCGCTCCCTGCCATCCCAGCTCGTCCAGCCCCGCTCTCCGCCTGGCAGCCCTCGTTCCCCTGCGTCCCCTCCTCTGCCTCCGCCGACTCCTTCTCCTCCAGGATCCCCGGTTTGTTTGCCCGCCCCGGTTCCGGCTCCTTCTCTTCCTGCAGAGGGGGGAGATGGCGAGCTGCGTACCCGGTCCGGCCGGCTGGTTAAGCCGCCTGTCCGCTATGGTGATTTTGCTTAGCTGGTTGCTCATCTGTTTGTTTAACTGTTTGCTTACATGCTCGTAGCGCATGAGACGTGGTCGCCCCGTCACTACCGTATTGCTTTGTTTCCAAGGGGAAGGATGTAGATGACATGTGCATGTACCTTTAATATAGTGACCTCACCACTACTAACCACTCCCCATATCAGAAGTATAATTGCAACCTCCCCGCCCATTGATCCCTCTCTAGCTCCTGTGACAGACCACGTACAGCTAGGGCAGCAACGGTTATGTGATATCAATAAAAGTAGTAAAGACACAGTGTGTACATGACCTCATCTTTACAATATGTACCTGCCTCTAATAAAAAGATTATTAAAAAAATAAAAAATAAAAAGGTTCTGACTGTCTGGTTTTGTGTGGGGGGGATGTGGGTAGAAAAAGGGGGGACTGTTTTCCAGACACTTCCTGGCGAGGAACGCAATTTTTCTCTGAGTCGCCTCTTCACCCCCCCCCCCCCCCCCCCGTGTGGCCTATCAACTACCTTTCTTGCCGGAGACCGGACCAGAGCTTCAGCAGCGGCGCAGTGCTGGATACATGTTGCAGCGGGGGATGCCTTACCCGGATCGCTTTTGAGCACATGAGCTCACTGGTCTGATGGCTATAGAAATAATCTTGTACTTTGCTGACTTTCACAAGCAATGTTAAACTGAGACCAACGAGGTAACGGCAATCATTTGTTTTAGAGTGAAAACAAGCCCTTCCGCCCACCGAGTCGACGCCAACCAATGATCACCTGTACACTACTCCTATACTCCTCATACTAGGACAAATAACAGGTCAATTAACCTACCCACCGGAACATCTCTGTAATGCGGGAGGAAACCAGATCACCCGAAGGAAACCCACGCGGGCCACAGGGAGAACGTACAAACTCCATCCAAACAGCACACATAGTCAGGATCGAACCCGGTTCTCTGGCGCTGTAAGGCAGCAACTTTACCACTGCGCCATCGTGCCGACCAATTCACTTGATGCTAAGAGAATTGTATGTTATCCCTCTGCAAATTTTCAAATCCAATGATTCAAGAGCTTCAAGATTCTAGAGACATTTATTGTCACATGCGCCAATTGGTACAGTGAAATCTGGGGTCACCATACAGCCATACGAATAAAAAAAGAACACAGAGCACGATAGTCTTTAACATAATCATCCCCACACATTGGAATCAAAGTTTCTTACTGAGGGAAGGCACCATAGTTCAGTCATCCTTCTCTTTGATGTTCACCAATGGTTGGGGTCTCACGAGCCCCCTGCAGCTGCTTCAATGTCGTCCCGATGTTCAGGCATCGGAATCGAAGAACATGCTCAGCGGCTTGGACTTCCGAATCGGACACTTTTCATCGGAGACCGAAGTCCACGGGCCGAGCTGGGCGGAAATTCACACTGGCGGCCTTCGGCAAAGGGATCCCAGAACTCCATGATGTTAAAGTCAGTGCCGCCTGCGGCTGGAAGCTCTACAAACCACAGCTCCATGATGTTGAAGCAGCAGACCCAACTTCAAACGACGACCCGGGTAAGGCATCACCCGCTCCACAATGTATCCAGCAGGAAAGGCCGCACCAATCCAGTTCATAGGCCTCTAGGGATTGGGGGGGGGGGGCAAAGATGCGACTTGGAGAATAGTCACATCCTTGCCACAAAGTGACTGGGAAACAGTTTCCCCCTTACTCTACCCACCTCCCCCACTTAAAAACACTAGGAAACTCCAACACATACTTTTTAAACAGACTAAAAAAAATTTTTAAATGGGAAAAACAGACAAACTTTTGTCCGAGGCTGCCATCATGTGGCGCCCCTAGTGGCCAATGAGTTGTTCCTTCTCCATTTAGCTCATCAAGTCCTCTCTGTCATTCAATCATATCTGGATTGGCATGGCTTAGAACATCAGAACAACCCTCTGCCACTGCCACTGATTTCTCAGGGCCTACAAAGAGAAAATGCACTCCAGTAATCCCTCTGTGTGCTTTATATCTGTCTGTTACGGTGTTCAGATTTGTCAAATATTGAATTGCATTCCAACAGTGGAGTCTTTAGGTTTATAGAGTTAAGTGTGAAACTGATAAAGCAGAAGTATTTTTGTGCCAGGAACAAACTACACACGCTTTGACTATAGACAACTCTCGTTTGGTAAATGTCAAAAATATTCTGCTGCTTTTTAAGTATTTTTCCCCAACAAGGTAGTGTGGCTCAGCAGTAGAGTTGCTGCCTCACAGCGCCGGAGACCCGGGTGCTGTCTGTACAGAGTTTGTACGTTCTCCCCGTGACCTGAGTGGGTTTTCTCTGGGTGCTCTTGTTTCCTCCCACACTCCAAAGAGGTACAGGTTTGTAGGTTAATTGGCTTTGGTAAAAAGTCCCCAGTGTGCAGGATAGTGTGGGTGTACAGATGAATACTGGTTGGCGTGGACATCGGTGGTGGGGAAGATGCTGGAGTCAATTATAAAAGCAGTAACAGGATCCCACATAGGAGATTAGTGCACAAAACTAGGGCACATGGTATTGGGGGTAGAGTGCTGACATGGATAGAAAATTGGTTGGCAGACTGGAAACAAAGTTTATGGATTAACGGGTCCCTTATAGAATGGCAAGCAGTGACTTGTGGGGTACTGCAAGGCTCAGTGCTGGAACCGCAGCTATTTACAATATACATCAATGATTTGGATAAAGTGATTCAAAGTAACATTACCAAATTTGCAGACAACACAAAGCTGGGTGGCAGTGTGAACTGTGACGAGGATGCTATGGGAATGCACGGTGACATGGACAGGTTGTGGGAGTGGGCAGTTGCATGGTTGAAGAAGTTCTCCTCCTATTTCCTCCATTTCCTTCGCTCCATAAATGCTGCTGCACCCGCTGAGTTTCTCCAGCATTTTGTGTACCATGGCTGATGAAGTTTAATGCAGATAAATGTGTGGTTATCCACTTTGGTATAAAAATCAGGAAGGCAGATTATTATCTAAATGGCATCATTGCGAAAAGGGGAAGTACAACAGGATCTGGGGGTCCTTGTTCATCGGTCTATGAAAGTAAGAATGCAGGTACAGCAGGCAGTGAAGAAAGCGAATGGCATGTTGGCCTTTATTACAAGAGGAGTCGAGTATAGGAGCAAAGGGCTCTAGTGAGACCACACCTGGAATATTGTGTGCAGTTTTGTCCCCTATTCTTGCTATTGAGGGAGTGCAGCGTAGGTTTACAAGGTTAATTCCCAGAATGGCGTGACTGTCATATGCTGAGAGAATGGAGTGGTTGGGCTTGTATACTCTGGGGTTTAGAAGGATGAGAGGCAATCTTATTGAAACATATGATTGTTAAGGGTTTGGACACACTAGAGGCAGGAAACATGTTCCCCGATGTTGGGGGAGTCCAGAACCAGGGGCCACAGTTTAAGAATAAGGAGTAAGCCATTTAGAACGGAGATGAGGACACATTTTTTCTCACAGAGAGTTGTGAGTCTGTGGAATGTTCTGCCTCAGAGGGCGGTGGAGGCTGGTTCTCTGGATACTTTCAAGAGAGAGCTAGATAGAGCTCTTAAAGATAGCGGAGTCAGAAGATATGGGGAGAAGGCAGGACCTGATTAAGGATGATCAGCCATGATCACATTGAATGGCGGTGTTGGCTCGATGGGCCGAATGGCCTACTCCTGCACCTATTGTCTATTGTCTAACAGGGGCCCGTTGCCACACTGTATTTCAAAACAAAAACACTTGAGATTTAATATTGTTTGCCTTTTATTTCTTGACAGTTCTAAGTAGATTAAGCCAACCCCTTGTCCCCTGTGTTGATCAAATGAAGGGGTGTAATTGCCTTAGACTCTCCCCCACCTGCCCTTCACTTCTGGAGTAATAGAATCAAGCTCATAACTTTTGGAAACATCTTCCTTTAGTTTAGTTTCTACAAGTGGGGTTTAATTCAATGCAGATTTAACTTTCTCCTGTGAAGCATTATCTTGTCCATCACTCGGGTTTCATCAACGTATTTAATTTCTTGAAATGTCAACAGTTTCATGTTGACAGCAAAGTTGGAGCTTGTGTGCATTGGCAATGTAGCTCTTTCATATAAGCAAGACACCAGCCAGACCATGAAGGAACAGAGTGCTGGAGTAACTCAGCGGGTCGACCAGCATCTCTGGAGAACATGGGTGGGTGACGTTTTGGTTCAGGACCCTTCTTCAGGACCAGACATCAACGAGTGCTGGACTCACCATGATGTAGAAACATAGAAAATAGGTGTAGGAGTAGGCCATTTGGCCCTTCGAGCCAGCACCGCCTTTCAATATGATCCTGGCTGATCATCTAAAATCCATACCTCATTCCTGCTATCTCCCCATATCCCTTGATTCTGTTAGCCCTAAGAGCCACGTCCAACTCTCTCTTGAAAACATCCAGTGAATTGGCCTCCACTGCCTTCTGTGGCAGAGAATTCCACAGATATTCTGCATGAAAAAGTTTTCCCTCATCTCAGTCCTTAATGGCATAACCTTTATTCTTAAACTGTGACCCCTGGTTCTGGACTCCCCAAACATTGGGAACATTGTTCCTGCATCTAGCCTGTTCAATCCTTTAAGAATTTTATATGTTTCTCTAAGATCCCCTCCCACCCTTCTCATTTCCAGCGAATTAAAGCCCAGTCGACCCATTCTTTCATCATATGTAAGTCCCGCCATCCCGGGTATTAACCTGGTGAACTTACGCTGCACTCCCTCAATAACACGAATGTCCTTCCTCAAAGTAGGAAAGGTACAGAAGCGTGAAAAAGCACACCTCCAGATTCAAGGACAGTTTCTTCCCAGCTGTTATCAGGCAACTGAATCATCCTACCACAACCAGAGAGCAGTTCTGATCTACTATCTACCTCATTGGTGACCCTCGGACTATCCTTGCTGGCTTTATCTTGCACTGAACGTTATTCCCTTACCATGTATCTATCTATACATTGTAAATAGCTCAATTGTAATCATGCATTGTTTTTCTGCTGACTGTTTTTTAAGCACGCGACAAAAAGCATTTCTCTGTACACGTGACAATAAACTCAACTGAACTGAGTTCCTTGTATCTAACACTTGAGTCCAGTTGGTTATAACCACTGTGACCTGTGGTCATATGGTGAAGTGGTTTATTCCCTTCTGGGCCGGCCTTCCATTCGTAAGATCGCAAGTTTGTAAACCATCATAATCAGAGGTGACCTCATAATGTGCCTGGCCGGCGACCTCACAGTGAACTGCATCCGTAACCATGAGAGACGGACGGGCTCCATTCCATCTGTCAACTTGAAGTGGGTTCACCAAACCCATTCTGCCAGGCATTGAAACAGCTGGTAGATCGAAACTCTAACCTTCACTGTGTGGATCAATAACCCAAGAAAGGAGTATCGAGAATGCCGGTGAAAAAGGAGAGTGCCAAGCAGGCTTACAAAAGGAGATCTAAGGTAGATCTGAATCTGTTAATAGACCAAGATAAAAGGTGGAGTGACTCAAGTGGGTCTTCTTCTTAAACGGTGACCCCTGTTCTGGACTCCCCCGACATTGGGAACATAGGGACGTAGGGCTCTTCTGCCACCTCTGAGCTTTTCTTTATGGGAGAGAATCCTATCCATCCAGTGACAATCCTGTCTCCAGTCTCCAACATTATCCCACCTCTTCCCCTCTCCCCTCCCCCTGCTCCTACCCACTCTGGATCTTTTTATATCTACTGTTGGTGCAACAACTGTCTTGGCTGCTCTACTCCACTGGCCCACTCAAAGCGGAAGGGTCCCTGAAACGACAAATGTTAGGGAGCATCTCTGGAGAACATGGATAGGTGACGTTTCACAGAGTGCTGGAGTAACTCAGCGGGTCAGGCAGCATTTCTGGCGAACATGGATAGGTGACGTTTCACAGAGTGCTGGAGAAACTCAGCGGGTCAGGGAGCATCTCTGGCGAACATGGATAGATGACGTTTCACAGAACAATGAAGCTAGTTGGAGAACTAGGGTTGGGCATGGATGGAGAGTGAGGGAATGCAAGGGTTACTTGAAGTTGGAGAAATCAATATTCATATCGCTGTTGTAATCTGCCTTTTGTTGATGGGGTGGGAAAAAGTGAATCTTTGAGGCTGGGCCAATATCCATGTCAGGCAAACTAATTTAAATTGAACAAATTGCATTTTCACTTCAAATGAAATAAATTGGCTTGCATAACCGTTGCTCATTCTTCCATATGAACTTGTTTACAACATCTGCAGACTCCTTTTAATTTAAAATTATTTTAAGATAGGGTTTGACTTAGTCAAAGCTTCACTTGTAAACCCAACTCTTTGCATCTTTGAACCATGAATTGGAGACCCAAAAATCTCTGTCGAATTGGTTATCAAAATCACCATGTGCTCCCCGGAATGATGCCAGCTCTTGGGAACAATTTCATTATAATTCTTCACTTTTCCTTCAAATTCAATTTTTTAAAAAAAGGTTCAGCTTGTGAACTTTAAACAGCCCCTTTATTTTAAATATCCTTCACAGACTAGGTGCGCTGAAGGGCCCGTTTCCACTCTGCATCTCTAAAACTAAGACTAAACTCACGCGCACGGCTTGTTGTGGGAATTACATAGTAAAAATAGAAAATAGGTGCAGGAGTAGGCCATTCGGCCCTTCGAGCCTGCACTGCCATTCAATATGATCATGGCTGATCATCCAACTCGGTATCTTGTACCTGCCTTCTCTCCATACCCATTGACCCCTTTAGCCACAAGGGCACAATCTAACTCCCTCTTAAATATAGCCAATGAACTGGCCTCAACTACCTTCTGTGGCAGAGAATTCCAGAGATTCACAACTCTCTGTGTGAAAAACATTTTCTCATCTCAGTCCTAAAAGATTTCCCCCTTATCCTTAAACTGTGACCCCTCGTTCTGGACTTCCTCACTATCGGGAACAATCTTTCTGCATTTAGCCTGTCCAACCCCTTAAGAATTTTGTAAATTTCTATAAGATCCCCCCTCAATCTTCTAAATTCTCATGAGTACAAGTTACAGAGACATTGCTGCAAGAGGGCCAGGTATGGGAACTGAATATTCAAGGGTATACCTCCTATTGAAAAGACAGACAGGTGGGCAGAGGGTGTGGGGTAGCTCTGAGGAATGAAATTCAGTCCCTTGCAAGGGGTGACATTGAAACAGGAGATGTGGAGTCAGTATGGATAGAACTAAGGCATTGTAAGGGTACAAAGACCCTAATGGGACTTATGTAAAGACACCCAAACAATAGCGTGAATATTGGGTGCAAGTTGATTCAGGAATTAAATTTGGTATGTAGTATAGGTAATGCCACAGTTGTTATGGGAGATTTCCACATGCAGGTGCACTGGGAAAATCAGGTTGGTACTGGACCCCAAGAAAGGGAGTTTGTGGAGTGCCTCTGTGATGGATTCTTAGAGCAGCTTGTATTGGAGCCAACCAGGGAGAAGGCAATTCTGGATTTAGTGTTATGTAATGAACAGGATTTAATAAAGGAACTTGAGGTCAAGGAGCTATTAGGAGGTAGTGACCATAATATGGTCAAGTATAATCTACAATTGGAGAGGGAGAAGGGTGGATCGGAGGTGTCAGTGTTACAGTTGAATAACGGCGACTATGGAGCCACGAGGGAGGAGCTCGCCAAAGTTGAAAGGAAAGATACACTAGCAGGGACACAGTGAAACAACAATGGTAGGCATTTCTAGGAATAATACAGAAGGTGCAGGATCAGTTCAAAGATTCCGAGGGGAATAAGGGGTGACCGTGGCTGACAAGGAATGTCAGGGAAAAATTAAATCTAAAAGAGAAGAAGTACAAAAGAACAAAGATGTGCGGAAAGGAAGAAGATTGGGTAATGTTTAAGGAGCAACAGAAGATAACTAAAAAAGGCAATACAGAGACAAAAGATGAGGTTCGAAGGTAAGCCAGACAAGAATATAAAAGAGAATAGTAAAAGCTTCTT
The DNA here is from genome assembly GCF_028641065.1 of Leucoraja erinaceus. Lineage (NCBI taxonomy): Eukaryota > Metazoa > Chordata > Chondrichthyes > Rajiformes > Rajidae > Leucoraja > Leucoraja erinaceus. Next base: position 41,720 of record NW_026576769.1, on the reverse strand, counting down.
TATGTATGTAAAGAGGAAAAAAATAGTTCAGACCAAAGTTGGACCCTTGAAGACTGAAAAAGGTGAATTTATTATGGGGAACAAGGAAATGGCAGATGAGTTGAACAGGTACTTTGGATCCGTCTTCACTAAGGAGGACACAAACAATCTCCTGATGTACTAGTGGCCAGAGGATCTGGGGTGACGGAGGAACTGAAGGAAATCCACATTAAGGCAGGAAATGGTGTTGGATAGACTGATGGGACTGAAGGCTGATAAATCCCCAGGGCCTGATGGTTTGCATCCTAGGGTACTTAAGGAAATGGGTCTAGAAATCATGTAGGCATTGGTGATCATTTTCCAAAGTCCTGTAGATTCAGGATCAGTTCCTGTGGATTGGAGGGTAGCTAATGTTATCCCACTTTTTAAGAAAGGTGGGAGAGAGAAAACAGGGAATTATAGACCAGTTATCCTGACATCGGTGGTGGGGAAGGTGCTGGAGTCAATCATAAAAGATGAAATTGAGGCATAAGGATAGCAGTAACAGGACCGAGTTAGCATGGATTTACGAAGGGGAAATCATGCTTGACTAATCTTCTGGAAATATTTGAGGATCTAACGAGGAAAATGGACAAGGGAGGGGGGCCAGTGGATGTAGTGTACCTGGACTTTCAGAAAGCATTTGATAAGGTCCCACATAGGAGATTAATGGGCAAAATTAGGGCACATGGTATTGGGGGTAGAGAGCTGACATGGATAGAGAAGTGGTTGGCAGACAGGAAACAAAGAATAGGGATTAACGGGTCCCTTTCAGAATGGCAGGCGGTGACTAGTGGGTTACTGCAAGGCTCAGTGCTGGGACCCGCAGATATTTACAATATACATTATTTAGATGAAGGGATTCTTTTTATTTTTTTATTTTTTTATTAGAATTAAGTACTATAATGTAGTACATAAGTATCTAATACATAATGAGATAATACAGTTCATTTACAACTTCTTTTTTTCAAATTTAGTAGAATAGAACAGAAAATGAGAGTAGTCAAGATAGAGAAGAAAAATAATATCCTAAGCCGTAGTTGTTGGTTCGTGAGGTAGTAAAGAAAACCCAAAGAAAAGGTAGAAGGAGATAGATTAGAAAAAAGAGAAGGAAAAAATAAATAAATAAATAAATAAATAAATAAGATATAGAGAGACAGAAAGGAAATAAAAATAAAGAGATTGAGAGATATATACCTATTTAATATCTTTATCCATATAACCATTTAACCATATAACAATTACAGCACGGAATCAGGCCATCTCGGCACTATAAGTCTGTGCCGAACAACTTTTTTCCCTTAGTCCCACCTGCCTGCACTCATACCATAACCCTCCATTCCCTTCACATCCATATGCCTATCCAATCTATTTTTTAAATGATACCAATGAACCTGCCGACACCACTTCCACTGGAAGCTCATTCCACACCGCTACCACTCTCTGAGTAAAGAAGTTCCCCCTCATGTTACCCCTAAACTTCTGTCCCTTAATTCTGAAGTCATGTCCTCTTGTTTGAATCTTCCCTATTCTCAAAGGGAAAAGCTGATCCACATCAACTCTGTCCACCCTTCACCCGGTTCTGAAACGTTGAATTTCTAAGGTTGCGTTGCACCATATGCTTGTAAAAAGTCGATAAAAGAAGACCAAATCTTTAAGGATTGGTCTGTTTTGCCTATCAGGAGGAATCTCATTTCTTCAAGATGTAACATTTCAGGCATATTTGTTATCAATATTTTGAGCGTTGGTGTGGCTGCATTTTTCCAAAATTTAAGTATGAGTTTTTTGCCATTATTAAGCCAAAGTTAAGAAGAGATTTTTGAGACATAGTTAGTTTACATCTGTCTTCCATGGATCCGAAGATAATCAGTTCTGTATTGGGGTTCACGTTTGTATTAAATAGTTATGTAAAAGTTCCAAAAATTTCAATCCAGAATTTAAGAAGTTTTGTATAGGAGACAAACTTATACTGTGTGTTTTTGAGATGCACATTTGTCACAGATGGGAAAGACATTTGGAAAAATTGTATTCTATCTAGTTTTTGAGTAATATAATCTACGTAAAATCTTAAATTGAATTAAATTATGTCTTACATATAGCAAGTGGTTTTCCCATTTGTCTTTCGGAACTTTTATCAGTAATTCTTGTTCTCAATCCATTCTAATTGCCTCTGTTGAAGGTATTTCTATATTTAAAATAATATTATATAAATATGATATTATATTACTTGAGTATTTTTCTATTAATTCCTTCATCTAATAAATCTGAAGTTAGAGATTGATATCCTTGTATGTATTTTTACGTAGTCTCGAACTTGAAGGTATTTGAAATATTGATTACATTTCAGGGTGTATTTTAATTGTAATTTGTGAAATGACAGAAGGTTTCCAATTTCATACATATCTCCAATCGTTTTAATTCCTACTCTTTCCCAGTGGGTAAACGTGTTATCAATAGTAGATGGTTTGAATGAGGGATTATTAGCTATTGGAGAAGGAAACGATAAATTCTTTAGTTTTAAAGTTAGTTTTACTTGATTCCAAATTCGTATTGTGCTGTGAATAATTGGGTTCATCTTATATATTATATTGTCCAATTTTATCGGGGAGAGAAGGATCACTCCTAAATTAAGAGGGGAGCAATCCTCTTTCTCTATTCTTATCCAATTTATTTGTTGGGCAGAGCTGTCCAACCAATGAATTATATTTTTGATATTCACTGCCCAATAAGAGTACAGAAAGTTGGGGGGTGTTTTTCAATTTAGTTAGTAAAGGCTTGTAATTTGCATTAAATAATGATTTATATTTTCTAGTAATTTGGATACCCAAATACTTACTGATTGCTACTCTGTTGCAATTTTAAAGGGGAATTTTAACAGATGTGTCGGCTCTTGAGGTTTTATTGTCATAATTTCGCTTTTATTCTAAATTATTATATAACCTGACAAGGAACCAAATTCCCCTATTAAATTTAATATATTAGGTATACTAATTTGTGAATTTGTGATATATAATAATCCATCGCCAGCATATAATGAGATTTTATTATTTGAATGTTTTGTATTATAACCGTGAATATTCGGATGACTTCTTATACTTTCTGCTAGGGACAATGGACAGCGGTGATAGATAGACACCCCTGTCCATTGCCCCTTGATAGTTGAAATTTCATAGATAACATGTTATTGGTCAGTATTCTAGCAGTCAACTCGTCATATAATAATTTTACCCATGAAATAGAGTTCTCTCCCATATTAAATTTTTGCAATACTTTAAAAGGTTATTGCCATTCTACTTGGTCAAATGCTTTTTCTGCATCCAATGAAATAATTTATGAATCTACTTCTTCAGTTTTATGTGAATTAATTATATTAAACAAATGTCTCAAATTGTTAGATGAGTATCTTTTAGATATAAACCCCGTTCAATCCGGATTTATTAGTTTACTAACATATTTACCCAGTCTTCTCGCTAGGGTCTTTGCTAATATTTTCTGATCTGTGTTTAACAGTGCTATGGTTCTATATGAACCTGGTTCTTCTAGATCTTTGTCTTTTTTAGATATAAGCATAATGGTTGTTTCGGCTAATGTTTCTGGTAGTATGTTTTCTTTAAAATTTTGTAAACGTGGAGAAATTATCTCGTAAATTCGTTCATAGAATTCATTACTAAAACAATCTGGTCCTGGCATTTTACCATTCTTCAACAAGTTTATTGTTTCTTCTATTTCTTTAATTGTGATCTGGGCTCCTAATTCCTCTTGTTCCATCAGATTGAGTTTGGGAAGTATACAATTATCTAAGACATTTATGATTTTAGTGTTATCTGCTGAAGTTTTAGATGTATATAAACGTTGATAAAATTGCGCAAATCTTTTGTTAATTTCATTAGGTGGTGTTAATAATTCACCTTTATCTGATTTAATTTTGATAATTGTATTTTCCTTTTCTCGTTTTTTCAGTTGCCATGTAAAGTTTATGTGGTTTATCGCTGAATTCAAAGTTTTCCTGTTTTGTGATTTGAAGTAGTCTTATTACTCTTGCCAATGAAATTTTATTTAAATTTGAGTATTGTTATCTTATTATGTTTGTCTATGGTTGGATCTTTGGCATTATCTAAATCTAATTGTCTCATTTGTCGTTCTAGCTGCGATTGTTCAGTGTTGTTCTTTTTATTTTGGAAAGCTTGCTATGAATTATAACTCCTCTAATTAATGCTTTAAAACCTTCCCATAATAGAGAGGGTGAGATACCTGGTGTGTAATTAGTCTAAAAAAAAATATCTGCTGTTTTAAATATGTACAACCTTGTGGGTTGTTTAAGATTTGGGGATTAAACCTCCTGAACGATTTATTATCGGACATTCCTTCTATTTTTAAGAACAAGGTTAACGGGGAGTGATCAGAAATAATGCTATTATGATATTTAGAGTTAGTTGTGTATGGAATTAATTTCGTTTCCACTAAAAAATAGTTGATATGTGAATAGGTTTTATGTACCATTGAATAAAACGAGTATTCCCTACCAACTGAGTTAGCAATCCTCCATAGTCTGTTATGTTTGTATTTCTTATAAAAGGATACAAGAGTTCACTAGATTTAGATTTTATACTAGTCCTCTTTTGATTTGCAGATTTGTCTAGATCTGCTGTTTTTTTTAATTTAAATGGGATACCTTTATGAATAATAATAGCTGTGCCTCTCGATTTAAATGTAAATGAAGAGTAATATATTTGCCCGATCCAATTTGCTTTCAATCTTATCTGTGTTTCACATTTCAGGTGTGTTTCCTGTAAAGAAATTACGTCAGATTTGACTGCTTTTAATTGGGCAAAAATCTTACCCCTTTTAATTGGCTCATTAGCGCCCCTTATATTCCAGCTACAGAACGTGATTCTTCCAGTTTTCTTTTGTTTATCGTCTTGCATTATGAACCATTTGATACCTTTAAGTCATATGGTGCAACCAAATACCTCATACCTCTAGATGTTGGGTGATCATCCACAGCTGCTAAATTTAGTTGGCATCCCCCTTTCAAAGTAAACATTAAAGAAGACAAAAAAGTGTAAAGTAATAATAATAATAATAATAATAATAATAATAATAATAATAATAATAATAATAATAATAATAATAATAATAATAATAATAATAATAAATAAAGACTTTATTGATCCCCTCAGGAAAATTCAGATGTCCAGAAACCCCCAACCAACAAACCCACAGATTCAAAACAAACACAGACAGAAAATACATAGAATATACTGTGGACACTACCTGAGAGCAATAAATACTTAAAAAGACCAATAATTAACAATTACAAATTAAAAATTTCAAGAATGCATCCCCCTACAGACTAGCAGTCCGAATTATAAAATCTAATGGCTGCAGGGGTGAAGGATCTCCTGAACCGAACCGCTCCGTTCTACAGGGCAGGGAGAGGAGCCGGTTGTTGTTCCGAGTGCTCTTTTGACTTTCCAGAATTACATGGAGGGGATGCCCGGGGTTCTTCAGGATAATTGGTCAAGGGGGTAGAGCAGAGATTATTAAAAAAGTGGTATTATTGTATCCAGAAATAATGATACTATAACAAAAAAAACACCTAAGGTGGTAGGTAAGTTTTTGTGAACTTCCGTAGTTGTTGTTATACATTCAGCTCTGCCCCCTTGACCAATTATTATGAAAAGGAAGAAAGGGCGATTCAAAACTGAAGAATATATATAAAAGAAAAAGCATTTTGAGTTTAAATATCTGACTATAACTTCAGATATTCTAACATTAAATATATACTAAAATACCCCAGTACAAATGTTAGTTATATATCAATATATACCTATACACCGACAGTTTATTACATTTCATTCCCTAATTAAGTCCCAATCTTTATATTATTCAACTGCAGGTTCCAAGGAATTAACCAGAGTCAGACCATTGGATATCTTCCAAGTTTCCCAGTCTCCTCCCGCCTCATTTACACACAGCTTGGGCTAGATCTGTTATATACATTTTAGTTTGTTAGTATGTTGTTAATGTATATCGATATATTTAGCTAATTAACCTTAGCTAATTAACATTTAAATCACTCTAACCCCCTGTAAATCCCTCTGAACCTATAACCTCCCAGTAACCCTCAAACCCCTTGAAATCCCTCTAAACCCGTCTAAACCCCCTGTAAATCCCTGTAAACCACGTTAAAACTCTCCGAACCCCTCTAAATCCCATTTAAACCCCCCTAAATCCCACTAAACCCTCGAAATACCTGTAACCCACTCTAAACCCGCGTAAACACGCGTAAACCTCCCAAAACATCTGTTAATTAGGATCCTGAAATAAACGCCCCTTTTCCCCCTCAAGTGTGTTAGTCATTATTACCTTATACAACAATAAAAAGAAAAATCTGTCTAAAAAATTTAAATCCGGTATTGAGGAAGTGATTGAGCAAATGGCTAATCTAAGGAGGCGTGTGGGAGAAATTGAGGAGGAATTAACTACAGATCGAAAGAGACTGTAACAAGGTTCGATTTCATTCTTAAGACTACTAATGAATACAACACGGTTAGGGAAGAAATGGAAGCAGAATTTTATCTCCCTGGAATATTAATTCAAGATTGAACTCTATGTTTCACTTGGAATGAAGGACTTAAAAACAAAGCAGAGCTGGGGAACACAAAAAACAAATGGAGCCTGGGAAGATGGAAAAATAACATAGATTAGCCATTTGCTCAATCACTTCCTCAATACCGGAAGCCTGGAGGAGCCTGTAGACTGCAACAACCAGGTTCAGGAATAGCTACTTCCCCACAGCAATCAGACTCGGACAAAACTCTGATTATTATGAACCCATTTTCTGTTATTTGCACTTTATCAGTTTATTTATTCATGTGTGTACATATTTATATTATGGTACATGGACACACTTATCTGTTTTGTAGTAAATGCCTACTAAGTTCTGTGTGCTTAAGTAAAGCAAGAATTTCATTGTACTATACAGGGACACATGACAATAATCTCACTTGAACTTGAACTAAACCCATCTAAACCCATCTAACCCCCTGCAAACACCCGTAAACATTTGTAGACAACTGTAAACCCCTCTAACCCATGTAAACCCCTGTAACCTCGTCCGAACCCCCTGTAAACTCCTCTAAGCCCCTTGAAACCCGCCTAACTCCCTGTAAACCTATAAACACCTCCCAACCCATCTAGACCCATCTAAACCCTTGTAGACTGCCCTGAATCCATGTAAACCCCTGTAAACCCCTAAAAAACCCTCTAAACCCCCACTAAACCCCTCTAAACCCGCCTACATCCCTGTAAACCTCTCTAATCTCTAAAACCCTCAAACCCCTCTAAATCCCTGTACCAACAGTAAAATCCTGTAAACTCTCTAAGCATCTCAACCGCCCCCCACCCCTCTAAATCCCTCTAACACCTCTAAACCCCTCTAAACCCATATGAACCCCCCAAATCCCCCTGAACCCCTCTAAACTCCTCTCAACCCATCCAAACCATTCTAACCCTCTCTAAAACATCTAAACCCCTGTAAATCCCTCTAACACCCTCCAAACACCTGTAAACCGCTCTAAACATCTGTAAACGACTGTAAATCCCTGTGAACCCATCTGAACCCGTCAAAACCCTGTAAACCACTGTACCCCACAAATCAAAATCTCCCTACACATCTGAACCCCATGTAATCAACTCTAAACCCCCTGTAAACCCCTGTAAACCCATCCAATCCCCACTAAATCCCTCTAACCCCCTCTCAACCACTCTAAAATATTGCAAACAACTCTAAACCCCTCAAAACACCTCTAACCCCCACTAAACCACTGTATACTCTAAAACCCTATAAACCATTCTAAACCGCTCTGAACTTCTCTCAACCCATCCAAACTCATTTAAATCACTCTAACCCCCTGTAAATCCCTCTGAACCTATAACCTCCCAGTAACCCTCAAACCCCTTGAAATCCCTCTAAACCCGTCTAAACCCCCTGTAAATCCCTGTAAACCACGTTAAAACTCTCCGAACCCCTCTAAATCCCATTTAAACCCCCCTAAATCCCACTAAACCCTCGAAATACCTGTAACCCACTCTAAACCCGCGTAAACACGCGTAAACCTCCCAAAACATCTCTAAAATCCTGTAAACCCATCTAAACCCCATGTAAACCGCCCTAAACCCCTATAAACACCTCTAAACCCCTCTAAACACCCCAACCCCCTCTCAACCCCTCTAAACCCCTGTAACCACTCAAAACCCCGCTAAACACCTCTAACGAACCCAAAGCCCACTAAACCCCTGTAAACCCCCCCAAACACATGTAAACCCCTCTAAACCCCTAGAAACCCGTCTAACCCACTGTAAACCTCTATAAGCGCCCTCAAACCCCTTCCAAGCCCCTCTAAACCCTTTTCATCCCATCTCGTCCCATCTAAGCCACTCTCACACCAATATAACGTTCTAAAAACCTCAACACCGCACCAAGCCCCTTTAAACCATCCTAATCCCCTCTAAACACCTGTAAATCCCTCTAAAGCTCTCCAAACCCCTCTAAAACCTTCTACACCACTCTAAACACCACACCCCTCTAATGTCCTCTAAACAGCTCTAAACACCTCTAACCCCTAAACCACTCAGAACCTTTCTAAACCACTTTAAACCCCTCTAAACCTCTCAAAGAACCTGTAAAGGCCTCTAAATTCCTCTAAACCCCTCTAAAACCCTCTATCTCCTCTATACCCCTCTGAACCACTCTAATCCCCTCTAAACCCCTATAAATCCCTCTAAACCACTCAAACCACTCCATATCTCTCTAAACCCCTCTAAACTCAATATGAACACCTCAAAACCCCTCGAACCCCCTCTAAAACCCACTGAAAACCCTATACATTTCTAAACACTTCTACACCCCTCCAAACCCCTCTAAAGCACTCTAAACCCGTCTAAACCCCTCTAAAGACATCTAAACAACTCTAAAGCCCCTCAACCCCCTCTAAACCCATCGAACCCCCTCTAAACCCTTCTAACACTTTATGATCATCTCTAAATAACAATAGCATAGCAATCTGTGGTGTGAATTTGTGGAATGGTCTGGAACAGGAGATAAAAGTTAGCACAAACATAATTCAGTTTAAAAAGATGTATAAAAACACTTGTTTAAAAGGATATTGGGATGAGGATAGGTGATTGTGAGTGGGATATTTGTTATACTGATTGTATTGGGGAGGGTGATTATATAGTGATGGGTTGTATATATGACTAAGATACTGTATAGTATATGAGGGTTTTTTCTTTTCTTTTTCTTTTTTCTCTTTTGTATGGCTTTGTAAATATTTGATTAGTGTATAAATGTAAATAATTTAGTGTACATATAGTGGCTGGTATACATATGGTGTACATATAGCTGCTAAATTTGTATAAGATAATTACAAGCAGTTGAATAAGGGGTGGGAATTAATAATAATTTGACTTAATTTGACTTCTTCCTGCTCCTTTTCGGACACATTGGTTGTTGCAGTCTTCAGGCACCCCCCCCCCCAGGCTTCCTTTTCGGACACATACGGTTTCATTTATTTATAGATATTGTATATGACACTTTATTTTTAAATATTTATAAATATTTTTGTTTTGTTTTTTGTATGCTGTTTCACACTTGCTTTTTATCCTTTTATTCTGTTCAAAATAAATAATAATAATTTAAAAAAAAAACACTTGAAACTCCTCTGAACACCTCTAAACCCTTCTAAGCCAACCTATGAACCCTTCTTAACATGCCTAAGCCCATTTAAACCTCTCTGCACCGCTCTAACCCCTCCTAAACCACTCTAACCATCTCTGATGCCCTATAAACTCCTGTAAATCCCCCAGAACATCTCTAAACCTCTCTAACACATCCCACGCACTTAAAACAACCTCTAAACGGCTCTAAACCTCTTGATACCCATCGCAATCCCTCTAACTCTTTCTAAACCCCTCCAAAGCCTCTAAGCCCCTCTGAGCCCCACTAAACCCCTCTGTCCCTCTCAGCTCATCAAGCCCTCTAAACTCCTCTAAACCTCTCTAAACCCCTCTAATCCACTTTAAACCGATCAAAATCTCTCTAAACCCCACGAAACCTATCTAAAAACCTCCAACACCTCTATACCTCTCTAAACACCTCTATTCCCATCCAAACCAATCTAAATGACTCTAAACCCCTCGAAAGCCCTTTAAACATCTCTAAAGCCCCCTGAACCCCTCTAAACACCCCGTAACCCCTCTAAACCCTTCTAACACTCTCTAATCCCCTCTAACCCCCTCGAAATCCTTCGAAACCCCTTAATCATACGAAACCCCTCTAAACTCCTCCAAACCCCTTTAAACCCTTCTTAGCCCCTTTAAGCCCCACTGAACCCCTCAAAACACGCCTGCCCTATAAACCGCTTAAAACCCTCTAACCGCCTGTAACCCATTCTAAACCCCTCTACCCTCTTCAAAACCCCTCTTAACCGCTCGAAACCAATGCAAAGCATTCAAAACACATGTAAACCAATTTAAAGCCCTCTAAACCCCTTTAACACCCACTAACTCACTATACATCTCTAAACACCTCTGCACGCCTCCAAATCTCTCTAAAGCCCTCTAAACAAGTATAATCCTCTCCAAACCATTCCCAATCCCCTTTAAACAATTGTAACACCCTCCAATCCCATCTAAATCCGTCGAAACCCTTCAAAACCCCTCTACATCCGTCTAAACACGTCACAACATCTCCAAATTTCTCTAAAGACCTCTAAACTTCAGTAAACCCATCTAACCCCCTGAAAAACACTCTAAATCACTCTAACCTCCGTAAACCCCCTGACAAAAACTCTAAACCCCTTTAAACCCGGCAAAATCCCCTCCAAACTCCTCAAAACATCTCTAAACCCCTCTAAACATCTGTAAATCCCTCTAAATTTAAAGCTCTGTAAACTCTTCTAAGTCCCTGTAAACCCCTTCAAACAACTCAAAACCATTTGAAACACCTCTGAACACCTCTAAACAAAACAAACCCCTCTAAAACCCTCCAAATCTCTTAAACCCCCCTCGGAACGCCTCTAACCCCTCTATATCACTCCAAGCCATCCTAAACACCCCTATAAACACCTCTAAATCGCTCTAAACCCATCTAAACACCTCTAAACCACTCTCAACCAGTCTAAACCCCGCCAAAACACTGTAAACACCTGTAAACCAATGTAAAACTGTAAACCCCTCTAAACCCCTCTAAATCATCTATACCCCCTCTAAACCGTGTAACCCACTCTAACCCCCTGTAAACCCTAACCCAAACCCCTGTAAACCAGCTGTAAACACCTGCAAACCACTCTAAACCTCTCTATGACGCCCTGGACGTATCTAAACCCCTGTAAAATACTCTAAACCACGGTAAACCCATCTAAATACCTCCATACCCCTGTAGCCCACACGAGCCATCCAAGCTCCTCTAATCAATATCCCCGCTAAACATCTCTAAACATCTCTAACCCCCAGCAAACCTCTCTAAACCCCTCTAAACCATTGTAAACACCTCTAACCCTTCTAACCCCTCTAAAACACCCTAATCCCACCAAACCCCTCCAAACACCTCCAAACCTCGCTCAACCTCGTTAACTCTAGCCCTTTCTAAACGCCTCCAACACCGTCTGGACCCCTCTAAACACCTGTGAACCCTTCTGAACCCCTCTAACCACCTCTACCCACCTCTAAACCCCTTCTCCTCTAAACCCCTCTAAATCCCTCTAAACATCTTTAAACCCTATAGCCCTATCTAAACCACTTTAAACACCTCTAAACCCACGTAAATCATTCTAAACCACCCCCAAACACCTCTATCCCCATCTAAACCCGTCGAAACCCCTCTACACCACTGCAAACAGCTGTAAAACAATGTAAACCTCTGTAAACCCTTCTAACACCTCTAAATTCCTGTAGACCCCGTCAACCCCTTTAAACCCCTGTAAACCCATGGAAACCACTCTAAACCGCTGTATACCCCTCTAAACTCTGTAAAACTCTCTAAACCCCTGTATACCCCTCTAAACCCTGTAAACCCCTCTAAACCCTGTAAACCCCCTGTAAATCTCCCTAAACCCCTCTAAACCCCTCTATAGCATCTATACTTCTCTAAACCCATGTAGCCCCCTCTAAACCACCTGTAAACCTACATAAACACCTCTGCACCCCTGTATCCCACTCTAAATCCCTCTAAGCCATTCTAAAGAACAATCCCCGCTAAACATCACTAAACCCCCACAAATCCCTCTGAACCTCTCTAAACCCCTCTAAACACCTCTGAACCATCGCTCTAAACACCTCTAAATCCTTCTAACCCCTCTAAAACCATCTAAACCCCAGCAACCCCCTCTAAACATCTCCAAACTCCGCTAAACCTCTCTAACCTCTTCTAGCCGTTGCTAAGGCTTACCCCCACCAGACCCCTCTAAACCCCTCTAAACCCATTAACCCCCTCTAACCGCCTCTACCCACCTCCAAACCCCTATTATCCCCTGTAAACCCATCTAAACCGTTATAAACTCTCTAAGTACCTCTAAACAACCTTAAATTACTATAAGCCCCCCTAGACGCCTTTAAACCCTCTAAACCCTTCTAAAACACTCTGAACCACTCAAAACACACCTAAACCCATCTAAAGCCCTCCAAACACTTCTTTCCTCTAAAACCCTCAAAACCACTCAAAACCCCTCTAAAGCTCTCCAAACCCCTCTAAACCCCTCTATCCCCTCTGAACCCCTCGAAACCCTCTAAGCCCATCTTAACCTCTTTAAACACCTCTAAGCCCATGTAATGCTCTCTAACACCCTCTAAGCCCCTCTAAGCCCCTCTAGCCCTCTAAACTACTAAAAATCTGTCAACCCCCTCTAAACCCCTCTAAAACCCTCTAACTCCCTATAAACCCAAACCACCCTCTAAGCCCCTCTGAACCTCTCTAAACACATCGAAGCTCCTCTGAACCCCTCTAACCCACATCTAACCCCTCTAAACACCCCATACCACCTTTATCCCCCTCCAAACCCATCAAAACCCCTCTAAACCCCTGGAAACCACTCTAAACCCCTCTAACCCCCTCTACCCACTGTAAACACCTCTTAACCCCTCTAAACCCCTCTAATCCCCCCTAAAGCCATCTAAACCCCTCTAAGCCACTAAACGCCTCTAAATTCCTCTACAAACCTCTAAAGCCCTCTAAACACCCGTGAACCCCTCTCAACACCTCAAAGCTCCTCTAAACCCTTCTAACCCCCCTCTAAACCCCTCTAAACAGGGATTGGCAGATTAGGAATATAAAGATGGAGATGAAGGGGGTGTCACCACAGGGAAAATTAAAAAAAGATTCTCGAATTAATGGGAAGGAAAGCTCGAGAATGGACAACAGAGTAAGGTCAGGGTCAATTGCGAGGGGTGAGAGGGGGTAAATGAATACGGAGGTCAAAGTGCTGTATATGAATGCGCAAAGTATAAGGAATAAAGTGAACGAGCTTGAGGCTCAGTTCGAAACTGGCAAGTATGATATTGTGGGAATTACTGCGACATGGCTGCAAAAGGGCCAGGGCTGTGTACCGTATATTCAAGGGTATATCTCCTCTCGAAACGACAGACAGGTGGGCAGTAGCGGTGGGGCTAATCTACAGGCCCCCAAACAGTAGCCTGGACATAAGGCGCAAGTTGAATCAAGAGTTAAAATTGGCATGTAGCAAATGTAATGCTGTGGTTATGGGAGCTTTCAACATGCAGTTAGACTGGGAAAAATCAGGTTGGTACTGGACCCCAATAAGCAGACTTTGTGGAGTGCCTTGTATTGGAGCTTGTATTGTATAATGCAGCTTGTATTGGAGCCTACCAGGGAGAAGGCAATTCTGGAATTAGTGTTGTGTAATGGACCGGATTTGATAAAGGACCTCGAGGTTAATGAGGTGTTAGGAAGTAGTGACCTCGAGGGGTTTCTAGGGATTTCAAAGGTGTTCGAAGGGTTTAGTGGGGGTTAGAGTGGTTTGGGGTGGTTTTGAGGGGGTTAGAGGGCTTTAGAGTGGTTTTGAGGGGTTAGAGGGGATAGAGGGGATAAGTCAATAGACAATAGGCGCAGGAGCAGGCCATTCGGCTCTTCGAGCCTGCACCACCATTGAATGTGATCATGTCTGATCATCCCCAATCAGTACCCCATCCCTGCCTTCGCCCCATATCTCCTGACTCCGCTATTTTTAAGAGCTCTATCTAGCTCTCTCTTAAAAGCATCCAGATAACCCGCGTCCACCTATGGATTTCTCTGAGGCAGAGAATTCCACAGACTCACCACTCGCTGTGAGAAAAAGCGTTTCCTCGTCTCCGTTCTAAATGGCTTACTCCTTATTCTTAAACTGTGGCCCCTGATTTTGGCCTCCCCCAACATCGGGAACATGTTTCCTGCCTCTAGCGTGTCCAATTCAATTCAATTCAACTTTATTGTCATTGCACAAATACGAGTATAGATACAACGAAATGCAGTTTAGCGTCTGGTTATAATCATAGTGCAAGATAGTAGAAGTAAAAATAAAAATACAAAATAAGCATACAATTTAAAAAAAAATACTGGTTAACAATGTGTGGATTGTGGATGAATTAAAAATTGTACATAGGAAAATAACAAATGGGAGAGTCTAAAGATAGCTAGCGACGGGACTCTGAGTGCAGCAATGTAATGGTGTTATTGAAAAAGCTGTTCCTCAGCCTGCTTGTGCGAGACCTGAGGCTCCTGTACCGCCTCCCTGATGGGAGGAGGGCAAACAGTCCATGGTTAGGGTGAGAGGGGTCCTTGATGATTTTCCCGGCCCATCTCAGATACCGTTTTCGGTGGAGGGCATCCATGGCAGGAAGCGGGGCACCGATGATGTGCTGAGCGGTTTTCACTACCCGTTGCAGTGTCTTCCTGTCAGCTGTGGTGCAGCTGCTGTACCATACCATGAAGCACGTGGTCAGGATGCTTTCGATGGTACAGCGGTAGAAGTTGGACAGGATCTGGGGGGGACAGGTGAGCTTTCTTAAGCCTCCTCAGAAAGTAAAGGCGCTGCTGCGCTTTTTTGATCAGTTTAGTGGTATTGAGGGACCAGGACAGATCCTCTGAGATGTGTACCCTGAGGAATTTGTAGTTGGAGACGCGCTCCACCTCAGTCCCGTTTATGTGGATGGGGGTATGTCTGCCCCCTCTGGTCTTCCTGAAGTCAACAATGATTTCCATCATCTTCTTGGAGTTGAGGCCGAGGTTATTATTGGCACACCAGGCTGCCAGGTTCTGGACCTCCTCCCTGTAGGCTGACTCGTTGTTTTCCCTGATCAGTCCTACCACCGTGGTGTCGTTGGGAAATTTTCTGATGGCGTTGGAGCCATACTTAGGGACACAGTCATGGGTGAAGAGGGAGTAGAGGAGAGGGCTGAGCACACAGCCCTGTGGCACGCCGGTGTTCAGTGATAGAGTGGAGGAGGTGAGATTGTTGATCCTAACAGACTGTGGTCTGTTGGTGAGGAAATCCAGTGTCCAATTGCAGAGGGAGGTGGTGATTCCAAGTCCGCTGAGTTTGGTGATCAAGCTGGCGGGGATGACAGTGTTAAAGGCGGAGCTGAAGTCGATGAACAACAACCTGATGTAGGAGTTGTTGTCCAGGTGGGTCAGGGCAATTATTCCAGACAGAGGTTCACCTGCATCTTCTCCAACCTCATTTATTGCATCCACTGCTCTAGATGTCAGCTGATCTGCATCGGTGAGACCAAGTGTAGGCTTGGCAATCATTTCGCCGAACACCTCCGCTCGGTCTGCATTAACCAACCTGACCTCCCGGTGGCTCAGCACTTCAACTGCCCCTCCCATTCCGAATCTGACCTCTCTGCCCTGGGCCTCCTCCATGAACAGTGTGAACACCACACAATTGGAGGAACAACACCTCATATTCTGCTTGGGCAGTCTGCACCCTACTGGCATAAACATTGAATTCACCAATTTCCGGTTACTCTTACTTTCTCTTCCCCTTCTCAGCCCTCACTCCTCCGGGCTCCTCCTCTTCCTTTTTCCTTTTTCCTTTCTTCTTCCACCCCCCCCCCCCCCCCCCCCCCCCCCCCCCCCCCCACTCTACATCAGTCTGAAGAAGGGTTTCGGCCCATTTGCCTTTTCCCTTCGCTCCTTAGATGCTGGTGCACCCGCTGAGTTTCTCCAGCACTTTTGTCTACTTTCGATTCTCCAGCATCTATAACCATATAACATAACAATTACAGCACGGAAACAGGCCATCTCGGCCCTACAAGTCCGTGCCGAACAACTTTTTTTTCCCTAAAACTTTTTTTTCCCCTCTGCAGTTCCTTCTTAAGCCCTGCCAAGCCCGTCTAAGCCCCTCTGAACCACTCTGAACCACCTCTATGCCCTTCTGAACGCTTCTAACACTATATCATCCCTCGAAAACCCTCGAAATACTGCGAAACCACTCTAACCCCCTCTAAATCATTTGAAACCCCTCTAAACCTTTCCAAGCCCAAGCTCTAAACCCACATAACCCCCTCTAAGCCCCTGTAAGCCTCACTAAATGCTCGAACCTCTGGAAACTCCTCTAAACCATCTGAAAACCCTCAAATGAACCCATCTAAATCCCTCTAAATACCTCTAAATCCCTCTTCACCCCTCAAAACCCCTCTAAACCCCACCAAACCCCTTAAGCACCTCTAGCCCTCTAAACGCATCAAAACTACTCTTAAACCCCTCGAAACCCCTCTAAACCCCTCAAAGACCTTCGAAAACCTTCGAAATCCCTCTAAGCACCTTTAAGCCCCTCTAAACACCTCAAAACTACTCTAAACCCCTCGAAACCCCATCTAAACGCCACAAAATCCCTCTAAACCCCTCTAACACTAACTAAACCCCTCGAACCCTCTCGAAATTTCTCTAAACCCCTCTAATCCCTCTAAACCCGTCTAAGTCCCTCTAAACCCTCTAAGCCAGTCGAACCCCATCAAAACCCCTTGAAACCCTTCGAAACTCCTCAAATGTCCAGACTTAAGAACAGCTTCGCACAGGAAGGAGCTTCAGATGCTGGTTTCAACCAAAGATAGACACAAAATGCTGGAGTAACCCACGTGACAGACTCTGGAGAAAAGTGTCTCGACAAGCGATCCCCACACATTATCGATGTTCTACACACACTGGGGACAATTTACATTTAAACTTGTATATCTACAAACCTGTGCGTCTTTGGAGTTTGAGAGGAAACCGAAGATGTCGGAGAAAATCCATGCGCTCAGCGGGAGAACGTAGAAACTCCGTACATACAGCACCCATGTTCGGGTTTGAACCCACGTCTGGCGATGTAAGGGAGCAACTTTACCGCTGTGCCACCAGGCTGTATAGCTTTAGCTGAGAAACACAGATATAACCTATGTGGTTTCAAAAAGCTGGTGTAACAGCGGGGCAGGCAGCATCTCTGGAGAAAATCCACGCGGTAACGGGGAGAACGTACAAACCGTGCGGATGGCGGCCGTGCGGACGGCGGAATCGAACCCGGGTCTCTGAACGTGAGGCAGCAACTCTATTGCTTGCCACTGTTTATTGGCGCCCTCCCCTAATTTCCGATGGTGCCATCCCCTAAATCCCCAGTTACTTGTGTCCTCCCCTGATTCATCATTTAATGATGCGCTCCCTAATTCCCCATTTATTAGTGCCCTCCCCTAATTCCCCATTTACTTCCGCAAAGCCTTCTAACACCATCTAACACCCTCTAAACCCCTGTAAACACCTTTCCCCCACTCGCCCCCTACAACCCCTGCAACACCTAAACATCTTTAAATCCTTCTAAATCCCGCTAACAATCTCTAACCCCAGCTACCCACTTTATACTCCTCTTAACCCCTCTAAACCCCTTTATACCTTTCTAAGCACCTTTAAACCGCTCCAAGGCCCTCTAACCCCCTTTATGCCCCCTGTAAACCCCTCTAAACCTCTCTAAACCCCTCTAAATCCCTCTAAAGACATATAAAGTCCTCTGAACCTCGCTAAGCCCCTCTAAAGCTCTAAACGCATCTAAATCCCTCAAACGCATCTACACCCCTCAAAACACCTCCAAACCCCTCTAAGCCCATCTAAGCACCTCAAAACTACTCTAACCCCCGCGAAAACCCTCAAACCCCTCTATAAACCCCACAAAATCCCTCTAAACTCGTGTAAACACCTCTAATTAGCAATGTTACAACATTTTGAGATTTAAAAAATCAAGTCTGCAATTTATCCCATCAGATAAAGCATAAAAATAAGTTTAATTTGACACCTAATTCACTTTCATATCTCAAGAATTTAAAAATTTATGGCCATTTTCATACTCGGAAATTAGCATCTTGTTCCCTATTGATTTACTATGGACATAACAAAAAAGCTGTGATCGTGGACAGTCAAAAACCCATAACCTTCTTAAAAATTAAGAGAACTGAATGACATTTTCAGTTATCGTAGATTGAAGCATTCTGAAACAAATATAAAATAATCTTACTTGGATGACCTGAAATTAAAGCATATAATTAGTTAGTTACCCAATTGTAGCTAATTTCAAACTTCAATTACTCGATCTAAACATCTATCCATTTCTTAATAAATGATTAACATTTTTAAATAGCCGAAGTGTCCAAATAATATTCACAAATAATTCACAATAAAAGATGATTTTTAAATCTCATTTACATTAATTTATAGGCCAAATGGAAGGAATTTAGTGTTCAATTGGTGTAAATTAAAGTCCATTTAAATCAGCTTTCTAGTGGGATCCTGTGAACGCGCTGGTTTAGAACGTTCACATTGCGCTAGATTTGTGCCTCAAATGCCCAGAAAAATACTGCGGGATATAATGGGCCCAAAATTAGCTACTCGCAATATTAAACTTTGTATAAAGGGATCTTAAGAAGCCCTTTTTAATGTAAAAATAAACAGCCTACCTCCTGTTGTCTGCTGTATGAGACCATGCCGGTTGCCGGGGGTCGGGGGTTTAGAGGTTAATTTTTAAACTACTATAACACTTAGCCAAAGCTCGTAAAACTAATAATAGCTCAAGCGAGGGAATCTGCCAGCGAATTTTCGTTAATAATTAACTAGGCTGAACATCCTCGATTTGAACAGCCTAGAGAAAATCGCGTTTTAAACCCGCCCCCCTCTAAACGGCGCCAAAATCGCGCACACGGGCTGGGACAGATTTTCAGCGATGCTTCACGTACGCTTTGCAACATATCTACTCTAATCTCCTCTAACCCCCTCTAAACCCTTTTACCACTATCTAAACCCCTCGAAACCTCTCTAAACCCCTCTAAATCCTACAAAACCCCTCTAAACCCATCTAAAACAATCCAAACTATTCTAAGCCCCTCTAAACCCATCTAAACCCATCTAAACCCCTCTAAACCCCCTAAGCCAGTCGAACCCCCTCGAGATGAGTCTTTGCCTTCCATCACAGCGAGGAGGAGATGCGCTGTGATGGATGTTTGTGTAAATTGTGATGTGTCTTGGGTCTTTCTTGTGTGTATGACTACAGAAACAACATTTCGTTTGAACCTCAATGGGGTTCAAATGACAAATACATTTTATTGTATTGTAAAAAAAACCTCGAAGCCCTTCGAAACCCCTCAAATGTCCAGATAGCTTCGCACAGGAAGGAGCTTCAGATGCTGGTTTCAACCGAAGATAGACACCAAACGCTGGAGTGACCCACGTGACAGAACCCGCGTCTGGCGCTGTAAGGCAGCAACATATCTGGTTTCAAAAAGCTGGAGTAACAGCGGGGCAGGCAGCATCTCTGGCGAAAATCCACGCGGTAAAGTGGAGAACGGACAAACCGTGCGGACGGCGGCCGTGGTCGGAATCGAACCCGGGTCACTGATCGTGAGACAGCAACTCTATTGATGTGCCAGTTTACTGGCACCTTCCCCTAATTTCCGGTTTACTGGTGCCATCCCCTAAATCCCCATTTACTTGTGTCCTCTCCTGATTCACCATTTAATGAGGCTTGCTCTTTTCGCACCAGTCGTGCAGCTTGTGCGCCCGGCTTGTAGTTTGCAGACGAGGTTCGCAGCTTTTCCAGCAGTCTCGCACCTTTCGCACCAGCTCGCCCTTTTCGCACCGGGCTCACACTTTTTTGTGCTACACACGCAGTTTTCGCATCAGGATCACAGTTTTCACACCAGATTCCCTATAACCCCCCCTGAACCCGTCTAAACCCCTGTAAATACATCTAAACTAGCAATGTTACAACATTTTGAGATTTAAAAAATCAAGTCTGCAATTTATCCCATCAGATAAAGCATAACAATAAGTTTAATTTGACACCTAATTCACTTTCATATTTCAAGTAATAAAAAAGTTATGGCCATTTTCATACTCGGAAATTAGCATCTTGTTCCCTATTGATTTTCTATGGACATAACAAAAAAGCTGTGATCGTGGACAGTCAAAAGCCCATAACCTTCTTAAAAATTAAGAGAACTGAATGAAATGTTCAGTTATCATAGATTGAAGCATTCTGAAACAAATATAAAATAATCTTACTTGGATGACCTGAAATTAAAGCATATAATTAGTTAGTTACCCAATTGTAGCTAATTTCAAACTTCAATTACTAGATCTAAACATCTATCCATTTCTTAAAAAATGATTAACATTTTTAAATAGCCCAAGTGTCCAAATAATATTCACAAATAATTCACTATAAAACATGATTTTTAAATCTCATTTACATCAATTTATAGGCCAAATGGAAGGAATTTAGTGTTCAATTGCTGTAAATTAAAGTACATTTAAATCGGCTTTCTAGTGGGATCCTGTGAACGCGCTGGTTTAGAACGTTCACATTGCGCTAGATTTGTGCCCTCAAGTGCCCAGAAAAATACTGCGGGATATAAAGAGCCTAAAATGAACTACTCGCTATAGAAAACTTTATAGGCAGGGTTATATACAAGCCCCATTTAATGTAAAAATAAGGTACATACCTTTAATTGTTTGCTTTATAAAACCCCGGGGCTGCGAGGGGTTGCGGGTTGAGAGAGTGATTTTTAACCTACTATAACTATTATACAAGGCCATAAAAACTAATAATACTTTTTGCGACGGGGTCTTTCAGCGATTTTCCGTTAATGATTTACTAAGATGAACATTTTCGATTGCACCAGCCTAGTAAAAATCGCGTTTTAAACCCGCCCCCTCCAAACAGCGCCAAAATCGCGCACACGGGGTAGGGCAGATGCTCAGCCACGATTCAGGTAGGTTTTGTAACATACCTATCTAAACCGCTCTAAACGCCTCTGAACCTATTTGAACCCACCTCTAAATTCCTCTAAACCCCTTTAATCCCTCTGAACACATCTGAAGCCCTCTAAACACCGCTAATCCGCTCTAAACACTCTAAATACATGTGAACCCCTCTGGGCTCCTCTAAACACCTCTGAAGTCTTCTGAATCGATCGGACCTACTCTGAACCCCCTGAAAACCCCTCCAAACCACTCTAAACCCATCTGAACCCCTCTAAACCCCTCTAAAGCGCTCTGAACGTATCTACCTCTCCACACCCCTCAATACACCCTCTAAACCCCTCTAATCCCCTCTAATCTCCTCTAAACCCATCAAAACCTCGCGAAACTTCTCGAAACCCCTTTAAACCCCTCCAAACCCTTCGAAACCCCTCAAATGTTCAGACTTAAGAACAGCTTCGCACAGGATGGAGCTTCAGATGCTGGTTTCAACCAAAGATAGACACAAAATGCTGGAGTGACCCACGTGACAGACAGTGTCTCTGGAGAAAATGTCTCGAAAGGGAACAGTGCGAGTCCGCACTGACAAGCGATCTCCACAAATTATCGATGTCCTACACACACTGGAAACAATTTACATTTAAACTTGTATATCTACAAACCTGTCCGTCTTTGGAGTTTGGGAGGAAACCGAAGATGTCGGAGAAAATCCACGCTGTAACGAGGGGAAGGTACAAACCGTGCGGACGGCGGCCGTGGTCGGAATCGAACAGGGGTCTCTGAACGTGAGGCAGCAACTCTATGGATGTGCCAGTTTACTGGCGCCTTCCCCTAATTTCCGATTTACTGGTGCCATTCCCTAAATCCCCATTTACTGGTGTCCTCCCCTGATTCACCATTTACTGAGGCTTGCTCTTTTCGCACCAGGCTGGCAGCTTGTGCGCCCGGCTTGTAGTTTGCAGACGAGGTTCGCATCTTTTGCAGCAGGTTCGCACCTTTGGCACCAGGCTCGCACATTTAGCACCAGCTCGCCCTTTTCGCACCGGGCTCACATTTTCTTGCGCTACGCTCGCAGTTTTCGCACCAGGATCACAATTTTCGCACCAGATTCCCTATAAACCCCCCTGAACCCGTCTAAACACCATGTAAATACATCTAAACCGTTCTAAATGCCTCTGAACCCATTTGAACCCACCTCTAAATTCCTCTAAACCCCTTTAATCCCTCTGAACACACCTGAAGCCCTCTAAACCCCGCAAATCCGCTCTAAACCCCTCTAAATACATGTGAACCCCTCTGGGCCCCTCTAAACACCTCTGAAGTCTTCTGAACCGATCGGACCTACTCTGAACCACTCTAAACCCGTCTAAAACACTCTAATAACCTCTAAACCCCTCTAAACTCCTCGACACCCCTCTGAACCCCCTGAAAACCCCTCCAAACCACTCTAAACCCATCTCAACCCCTCTAAACCACTCCGCAACTCTCTAATCCCATCTAACCCTCTCTAAACACCTCTAAATCCCTCTGAACCCATCTGAACCCCTCTAAACCTCTCAAAACCACTCTAATCCGCACTATACCCCTCTGAACATCTCTGACACCGTCTAAACCCCTCCAAATCCCTCTAAACCAGTGGTTCCCAACGTGGGGCCACAGGGGGGCAATTTGATTTTTAAGGGGGTTATTACAACCAAGGTATTGGCGTTTTAAGCTTCTTCAGCTGAAACGTTCACTTTTTAAATGATAAGAATTATATATCACCACATGGGGGGGGGGGCATCAGGACTTTAGAGGTGATTAGGTGGGGCATGGCCAAAAAAAGGTTGGGAACCACTGCTCTAAACAATCTAAACCCATCCAAAGGCCCCAACCCCTCTCTAAACCCCTCTCTAAACCCTTCTATACACGTCGAAACAACTGTATTCCATCGAAATCTCTTGAACCCCTCGCAAACTTCTAAATCTATTAAAACCCCACGAAAGCTCTTTAAACCCCTCTAAACCCCTCGCAACCCCTCGAAACATGTCTAAACCCCTCTAAACAGCTCGATACCGCTCGAAGCCCTTCCACACCTCTCCAAACACCCCTAAACACCTCTAAACCCCTTAAAACCCATCAAACCCCTCTGGACTACTCTAAGCCCCTCCAAACCCATCGAAACCCGTCTAAAACCCTCTAGACCGACCCAAACACCTCTAAACCCATCTAAACCTTTCTAAACCCCTCTAAACCTCATGAAAATCCTCTAGACACACTACACTCCTCTAAAGCACTCTACACTCCACCATACCGCTCTAAACCTCCAAGAACCCCACAAAATGCATGTAAACCCTGTAAACCTCTCGAAACGCCTCTAAACCCATTTAAAACCCTCTAAACACCTCTAAACCCCCCTAAAACCCTCCAAATACCTCTACCACCCTCAAAAGACCTATAAACCGCTCTAAGCCCCTCTAAACCCCTCAAGCCAGTTCTAGACGCCTCAAAACCACTCTAAACCACTCCAACCCCCGCTAAACCCCTCGAAAACCCTCGAAACCCCATCGAACCCCCTCGAACACCCTCGAAACCCCACTGAAACACTCTAACCCCACTATACCCCTCGAAACCCTCTAAACCCCTCTACACCCCCATCCAATCCCCCTCTAAAGCTCTTTAAACCCCTCTAAAGTTCTGTAACCCCTCTATATCCTTCTAAAGCCCTCTGACCACATCTAAACCTCTCTAAAACCATCTAAAGCCATCTACACCCCTCTAAACCGCTCGAAATCCACCAAACCCCTCTAGACTCTTCTAAACCCCTCCAAACCCCCCTAAAACCATTTAAACCGACCCAAACACCTCTAAACCCCACTAAACCCTCTAAGCCCCTCTAGCCCCCTAAACCTCTCAAAAGTATTGTAGACCCCTCGAAACCCGTCTAACTCCCCTCTAAACGCCTCGAAATTCCTGTACATACCTTTAACGCCCTCTAAACCCCTATAAACCCTTCTAACACTATCACGACCCCTCCACTCCCCTCGAAACTCTTCGAAACCCCTCTAAATCACTCTAAATCATTCGAAACCACTATAACCCCATCTAAAACACTCTAAACACTCGAACCACATCGAAACCACTCGAAACCCTTCTAAACCCCGATTTCCATTCAAACCTGTATGTCTCCAAACCTTTGGAGTTTGAGAGGAAAACGAAGATGTCGGAGAAAATCGACGCGGTCAGGTGGAGAACGTATGAACTTGGTCAGGATTGAATCCGCACCTGGCGCTGTAAGGCAGCAACTCTACCGCTGTGCCACCGTGTTGGGTAGCTTTAGCTGAGACACACATATAGAAACATAGAAACATAGAAAATAGGCGCAGCAGTAGGCCATTCGGCCTCTCGAGCCGGCACCGCCATTCAATACGATCATGGCTGATCATCCAACTCAGTATCCTATACCTGCATTCTCTCCATTACCCCCTGATCCCTTTAGCCACACGGGCCACATCTAACTCCCTCTTAAATATTTCAAATGAACTGGCCTCAACTACCTTCTGTGGTAGATAATTCCACAGGTTCAGGATTCTACACATATATAACATATGTGGTCAAAAAAGCTGGAGTAACAGCGGGGCAGGCAGCATCTCTCTCCATACCCCCTAAAGTTAGAAGGGCCACATCTAACTCCCTCGTAAATATAGCCAATGATCTGGCCTCAACTACCTCCTGTGGCAGATAATTCCACAGGTTCAAGATTCTACACAGATATAACATATGTGGTCACAAAAAGCTGGAGTAACAGCCGGGCAGGCAGCATCTCTGGAGAATATACACGCGGTCACGGGGAGAACGTACAAACCGTGCGGACGGCGGCCGTGTTCGGAATCGAACCCGCGTCTCTGAACGTGAGGCAGCAACTCTGCTGCAGTGCCACTGTTTGCTGGCGCACTCCCCTAATTTCTGATTTACTGGTGCCATCCCCTAAATCCCCATTTACTGGTGTCCTCCCCTGATTCACCATTTAATGCTGTGCTCCCTAATTCCCCATTTATTAGTGTCCACCTCTAATTCCCCATTTATTAGTGCCCACCTCTAATTCCCCATTTATTAGTGGTGCCCTCCCCTAATTCCCCATTTATTAATGCCCACCTCTAAATCCCCATTTATTAGTGCCCACCTCTAATTCCCCATTTATTAGTGCCTACCTCTAATTCCCCATTTATTAGTGCCCACCCCTAATTCCCCATTTATTAGTGGTGCCCTCCCCTAATTCCCCATTTATTAGTGCCCACCTCTAATTCTCCATTTATTAGTGCCCACCTCTAAATCCCCATTTATTGGTGCCCACCTCTAAATCCCCATTTATTAGTGCCCACCCCTAATTCCCCATTTATTAGTGGTGCCCTCCCCTAAATCCCCATTTATTAGTGCCCACCTCTAAATCCCCATTTATTAGTGCCCACCTCTAATTCCCCATTTATTAGTGGTGCCCTCCTCTAATTCCCCATTTATTAGTGCCCCTCCTCTAATTCCCCATTTATTAGTGCCCACCTCTAATTCCCCCTCTATCCCCATTTATTAGTGCCCACCCCTAATTCCCCATTTATTAGTGGTGCCCTCCCCTAATTCCCCATTTATGTGCCCACCTCTAATTCCCCATTTATTAGTGCCCTCCCCTAATTCCCCAATTACTGAGGCTTGCTCTTTTTGCACCAGGCTTGTGCGCCCGGCTCATACTTTGCAGACGAGGTTCGCAGCTTTCGAGGTAGGCTCGCACTTTTCGCACCAGGCTCGTACATTCAGCACCAGGCTCGTACATTCAGCACCAGGCTCGTACATTCAGCACCAGGCTCGTACATTCAGCACCAGGCTCGTACATTCAGCACCAGGCTCGTACATTCAGCACCAGGCTCGTACATTCAGCACCAGGCTCACACATTCAGCACCAGGCTCACACATTCAGCACCAGGCTCGCACTTTTCGTATCAGGCTGGCATTTTTCGCAGACGGCTCATACTTTTCGCACCAGTCTCTCACTTTTCGCACCAGGCCCACACTTTTTTGCGGTACGCTCGCAGTTTTCGCAACAGGATCACAGTTTTCGCACCAGACTCCCTCTAACCCCCTCTGAACCCGTCTAAACCCCCTGTAAATCCCTCTAAACCGCTCCAAATCCATCTGAACCGGTCTGAACCCCCCTCTGAACACATCTGAACCCCTTTAACCCCTCAAAACCATTCTGAACACATCTGAACCCTTCTGAACCGCTCTAACTTACTCTAAACCCCTCTAAATCACTCTAAACAACTCTAAACACCTCTAAACCCCTCTGAACCCATCGAAATCCCTGTGAACCCATGTGAACCCCTCCAAATCCCTCTAAACCTCATCGGAACCCCACTAAACCACTAAACCACTCTGAACCCCTCTAATCCCATCTAAACCTCTCTAAACCCACTCTAAACCCACCAAAAACCCTCTAAACAACTATAAACCCCTCCAACCCCCCTCTCAACCCCTCTAAACTCCTCTACATCCCTCTGAAGCCAACTGAACCCCTCTAGAAACATAGAAACATAGGAAACAGGTGCAGGAGTAGGCCATTCGGCCCTTCGAGCCTGCACCGCCATTCGATTTGATCATGGCTGATCATCAAACTCAGTATCCCATCCCTGCCTTCTCTCCATACCTCCTGATCCCTTTAGCCACAAGGGCCACATCTAACTGCATCTAAACCACTCTAATCCGCTCTAAACTCCTCTAAACCCATCTGAACGCCTCTGAAACCGTCTAAACCCCTTAAAAACCCCCGAAATCTCCCTAAGCATCTATAAACATATATAACACCCTCTAAACCCTTCTAAACTCCACTAAACCCCTCCAAACCCCTCTAGACACCTCGAAACCCATGTAACCCCCTCTGAACACTTCTGAAGCGCCATGACCGACTCTCAACTCCTCTAAACCACTCTAAACACTAAACACCTCTAATCCCCTCTAACCGCTTCTAAACCCATCTGAACACCTCTGAAAAAGGCCAAACCCCGCTAATCACCTCTAACACCTCGAAACCCCCCGAAATCTCTATAAACATAGATAAACCCGTATAACCCTCTCTAAACTGCTCTAAACCCATATAAACGCCTCCAAACCCCTCGAAAACACTATAAACATCTCGAAACCCATTTAAACCCCCTCTAAACACCTCTACACCCTTGTAACAAACTCTAAAACCCTCTAAACCACTCAGAACCACTGTAAACACCTGTAAAGCATTCTAAACGCTCTAAACCCTCTAAACCCCACCAAACCCATCCAAAAACCTCCAAACAACTCTAAACCCATCCAAACCCCTCTAAACCCCTTTAAACCCTTCTAAACCACTTTCAGCACGCCTATACACCTCCACCTCCCTGTAAACCGCTCCAAACACCGGCAAACAACTCTATACCCCTCTAAGCACCCTCCAAACACCTCCAGACCCCTCCAAATCACTCCAAGCCACTCAAAACCCCTCCAAAACTCTCTACCCATCTCTAAGGGCCTTAAAACACCTCCAATCCCCTCCAAACATACATCTATCTATTTCACTCCAAACAACTCAAACACCGTCTAAATCTTTCTAAATCCCTCGAAAACCCACTAAATCCATCGAAACCCCTCGAAACCCATCGAAACCCCATCGAAACCCCTCGAAACTGCTCTATACCGCTCTAAACACATCGATACCACTCGAAACCCCTCGAAACCCCCCAAACCAATCCAGCCCCCACCCTCCAAACACCTCTAAAACCTGCTAGACTCCTCTATTCCTTGTCGAAATCCGTCTATCCCCCTCTAAACACCTCGAAGCCTCTCCAAACCCGCCCAAACCCGTCTAAACCTCTCTGAACCCCTCAAACCTGTAATACCTCTAATCCCCTCGATCGCCTCGAAATCCCTCGAAATCCCTCGTAACCATCTGTAAACACATCAAAAACCCTCTAAATCGCTCTGAACTACTAGAATGTACTAGAATGTTGCTGGGTTTCAGAAACTAAGTTACAGAGAAAGGTTGAACAAGTTAGGGCTTTATTCTTTGGAGCGCAGAAGGTTAAGGGGGGACTTGATAGAGGTTTTTAAAATGATGAGAGGGATAGACAGAGTTGACGTGGAAAAGCTTTTCCCACTGAGAGTAGGGAAGATTCAAACAAGGGGGCAAGGCTAGAAGGGTCGAGATGGCCTGTTTCCGTGCTGTAATTGTTATATGGTTATATGGTTACTCTAAACCCCATTAAACCCATATAACCCCTACCAACTCTTTAAACCCCTCTAACCCCCCCTAACCACATCAAAACTCTAAACCACTCTAAAGCCCTCTAAACCCCTCCAAACAATACCCACGCTCAACATCTCTAAACCCCTCCAAACCCCTCTAAACTCATTCGAAACCCCTCTAAACTCCTACAAACCTATCCGACACTAAACCCCTCTGAACCAATCTAAACCCATCTAAACAACTCTAACCCCCTCCAAACACCTCTAAACACCTCCAGACCCCTCTTAGCACTTCTAAACCAATTGCAGCACCTCTACATCCTCCACACCCCTCCAAACCGCTCTAAAACCCTCGAAACAGCTCTAAGCCCCTCTAAACAACTGTATATCCCTCTATGCCCCTCCAAACACATCCAAATCCCTCTAATTCGCTCTATATCCATCTAAACACCTCCAAACCCAGTGAAACTCTTCTAAACGCCTTCAAACTCATCCACGCCCATCCAAACACCACTGAACCCCTCAAAACACCATCCAAATACCTCCAAACCCCTCTAACCACTCCACGCACATCCAAACCCCTCTACAGACATCGTAACCCATGTAACGTCTGAACCGCCATGGCCGACTCTCAACTCCTCTAAACCCCTCTAAACCCCTCTATACACTAAACACCTCTGAATCCCTCTAAACCACTCTGGACCTCTCTAATCCCATCAAAACCCTTCTAAACCCCTCCGAACGCCTCTGAAACCATCGAAACCATTCTGAACACTGCCAAACCCCTCTAAATCACTCGAAACGCCCTGAAACGCATCTAAACATCTATAAACCCCTCTAACCACCTCTAAACCCCTCTCAAACCGTCCAAACCCTTCTAAACCCCTCTAGCCACCTTTAAAACACTCGAAACACCTCCAAACTCCTCTAAGGGGGACATGACATGAGAATTAAGGGACTGAAGTTTAGGGTTAACATGAGGGGGAACTTCTTTACTCAGAGAGTGGTAGCTGTGTGGAATGAGCTTCCAGTGAAGGTGGTGGAGGCAGGTTCGTTTTTATCATTTAAAAATAAATTGGATAGTTATATGGATGGGACGGGAATGGAGGGTTATGGTCTGAGCGCAGGTATATGGGACTATGGGAGATTATGTGTTCGGCACGGACTAGAAGGGTCGAGATGGCCTGTTTCCGTGCTGTAATTGTTATATGGTTATATGGTTAAATACCTCTACACCCTTCAAAACCCCTCCAAACTCCCCTAAACCCCCCTAAACATCTCCAAACCTGGGATGGCTCAGGTCCTATCTGGCGGGCAGAACCATGTGTGTTAGCCTTGCTGGGTTTGAATCCTCTTCCGCTCCCCTGTCATATGGGGTTCCACAGGGTTCGATTCTGGGGCCCCTGCTTTTCTCGCTGTACATACTTCCTCTGGGTTCCATCCTTAGAAAGCATGGCATCTCTTTCCACTGTTATGCAGATGATACCCAGCTTTATTTGCCGCTGAGGGGGGAAGACGCCTTTTCTGTAAAATCGCTTCTGTCTTGTCTTGATGACATTAAGTCCTGGTTGGCCCTAAACTTTCTTGGATTTAATGAAAAGAAGACAGAGGTGATTTTATTTGATCCCAATGGCTGCCGTGAACCTCCATTTGTTGATTTAGGTCCATTGTCAAGGTACGTGAAGCCAACAGTTGTGAACCTGGGTTTTAGGGTGGACAGTGACTTTAAATTAGGTCGCCAAATATGCGCGGTGGTTAAGTCCAGCTTCTTTCACCTAAGGAAGCTGGCGAAGGTGAAGCCCATTCTCGAGCGGCAGCATTTTGAGACAGTAATCCATGCCTTTATTACATCTAGGCTGGATTACTGTAACGCGTTCTATTTTGGTGTTGCTCGTTCTTCACTGGCTCGTCTCCAGTTAGTTCAGAATGCTGCTGCTCGCCTTTTAACTGGGACTCGAAAGAGGGAGCACATATCGCCAATTCTGGCCTCCCTACACTGGCTCCCGGTGCACTTTCGAGTTCATTTTAAGATACTGTTATTTGTTTTTAAATCTCTGAATGGGCTCGCCCCGCCTTACCTCTCTGAGCTGCTCCACCCATACGCTCCTGCCCGGTCCCTCAGGTCAGCTGGTCAGCTGCTCCTGAAGGTACCGAGGTCTAGTCGGAAGCTCAGAGGGGATAGAGCCTTCTCTGTTGCTGCTCCGGCACTCTGGAACACCCTGCCGTTGCACATCAGACAGGCCCCCTCACTGTCCATCTTCAAATCCAGTGTTAAAACACATTTGTACTCCCTGGCTTTTGACCGTGCCTGAGGCTTTGCTTCTGTTTGTGGTGTTTTTGATGTTTCTTTATTTTACATGTCTTTTCCTACTATTTCTTTTGATTGTTATTTTTGGTGTGTATTAACTTTTTTGTCAATGATTAGTGATGTACAGCACTTTGTTGCAGCTATGTTTGTTTTTAAAGTGCTCTATAAATAAAATTATTATTATTATTATTATTATTATTATTATTAAACCTCTTACAAACAACTATAACCCCCCGAAACCACTCGAAAACACTCAACACTCCTCTAAACCCCTCAAAACCCCTCAAAACCCCACGAAACCCCTCTAAACTCCTCTAGGTCCCTATAAAGCCATGTAAACACCTCCAAAGCCCTCTAACCCCCTCCAAACACATCTAAACCCCCCTCTAAAGCCCTCAAAACCCCATCTATACCCTTATAAACTAATCTAAAAAAAAACTTCTAAACTCATCTAAACGAATGTAACCCCTCAAAACCCATCTAGACCCCTCAAAACCCTTCAAACCCCCTCTAATCCTCTCGATAGCCCCTGGACAACACTCTAAACGGCTCGAACCCCTCTAAACTCCTACAAACCTAGTCGACACTAAACCCCTCCGAACCAATCTAAACCCATCTAAACAACTCAAAACCCCTCCAAACACATCTAAACCCCTCTAAACACCTCCAAACCCCTCTTAGCACTTCTAAACCAATTTCAGCACCTCTACAATTTCACCTAACCCTCTAAACCCATCTAAACCCATCTAAACCCCTCTAAACCCCCTAAGCCAGTCGAACCCCCTCGAGATGAGTCTTTGCCTTCCATCACAGCGAGGAGGAGATGCGCTGTGATGGATGTTTGTGTAAATTGTGTTGTGTCTTGGGTCTTTCTTGTGTGTATGACTACAGAAACAACATTTCGTTTGAACCTCAATGGGGTTCAAATGACAAATACATTTTATTGTATTGTAAAAAAAACCTCGAAACCCTTCGAAACCCCTCAAATGTCCAGATAGCTTCGCACAGGAAGGAGCTTCAGATGCTGGTTTCAACCGAAGATAGACACCAAACGCTGGAGTGACCCACGTGACAGAACCCGCGTTTGGCGCTGTAAGGCAGCAACATATCTGGTTTCAAAAAGCTGGAGTAACAGCGGGGCAGGCAGCATCTCTGGCGAAAATCCACGCGGTAAAGGGGAGAACGGACAAACCGTGCGGACGGCGGCCGTGGTCGGAATCGAACCCGGGTCACTGATCGTGAGACAGCAACTCTATTGATGTGCCAGTTTACTGGCGCCTTCCCCTAATTTCCGATTTACTGGTGCCATCCCCTAAATCCCCATTTACTTGTGTCCTCTCCTGATTCACCATTTAATGAGGCTTGCTCTTTTTGCACCAGGCTTGCAGCTTGTGCGCCTGGCTTGTAGTTTGCAGACGAGGTTCGCAGCTTTTCCAGCAGTCTCGCACCTTTCGCACCAGCTCGCCCTTTTCGCACCGGGCTCACACTTTTTTGCGCTACGCTCGCAGTTTTCGCATCAGGATCACAGTTTTCGCACCAGATTCCCTATAACCCCCCCTGAACCCGTCTAAACCCCTGTAAATACATCTAAACTAGCAATGTTACAACATTTTGAGATTTAAAAAATCAAGTCTGCAATTTATCCCATCAGATAAAGCATAACAATAAGTTTAATTTGACACCTAATTCACTTTCATATTTCAAGTAATAAAAAGGTTATGGCCATTTTCATACTCGGAAATTAGCATCTTGTTCCCTATTGATTTTCTATGGACATAACAAAAAAGCTGTGATCGTGGACAGTCAAAAGCCCATAACCTTCTTAAAAATTAAGAGAACTGAATGAAATGTTCAGTTATCATAGATTGAAGCATTCTGAAACAAATATAAAATAATCTTACTTGGATGACCTGAAATTAAAGCATATAATTAGTTAGTTACCCAATTGTAGCTAATTTCAAACTTCAATTACTAGATCTAAACATCTATCCATTTCTTAAAAATGATTAACATTTTTAAATAGCCCAAGTGTCCAAATAATATTCACAAATAATTCACTATAAAACATGATTTTAAAATCTCATTTACATCAATTTATAGGCCAAATGGAAAGAATTTAGTGTTCAATTGCTGTAAATTAAAATCCATTTAAATCGGCTTTCTAGTGGGATCCTGTGAACGCGCTGGTTTAGAACGTTCACATTGCGCTAGATTTGTGCCCTCAAGTGCCCAGAAAAATACTGCGGGATATAAAGAGCCAAAAATGAACTACTCGCTATAGAAAACTTTAATAGGCAGGGTTATATACAAGCCCCATTTAATGTAAAA
This sequence comes from Leucoraja erinaceus, assembly GCF_028641065.1. Taxonomy (NCBI): domain Eukaryota; kingdom Metazoa; phylum Chordata; class Chondrichthyes; order Rajiformes; family Rajidae; genus Leucoraja; species Leucoraja erinaceus. The sequence continues at coordinate 8,547 of NW_026576769.1, read as the reverse complement.
ATAAGGTACATACCTTTAATTGTTTGCTTTATAAAACCCCGGGGCTGCGAGGGGTTGCGGGTTGAGAGAGTGATTTTTAACCTACTATAACTATTATACAAGGCCATAAAAACTAATAATACTTTTTGCGACGGGGTCTTTCAGCGATTTTCCGTTAATGATTTACTAGGCTGAACATTTTCGATTGCACCAGCCTAGTAAAAATCGCGTTTTAAACCCGCCCCCTCCAAACAGCGCCAAAATCGCGCACACGGGGTAGGGCAGATGCTCAGCCACGATTCAGGTAGGTTTTGTAACATACCTATCTAAACCGCTCTAAACGCCTCTGAACCTATTTGAACCCACCTCTAAATTCCTCTAAACCCTTTTAATCCCTCTGAACACATCTGAAGCCCTCTAAACACCGCTAATCCGCTCTAAACCCTCTAAATACATGTGAACCCCTCTGTGCTCCTCTAAACACCTCTGAAGTCTTCTGAATCGATCGGACCTACTCTGAACCCCCTGAAAACCCCTCCAAACCACTCTAAACCCATCTGAACCCCTCTAAACCCCTTTAAAGCGCTCTGAACGTATCTACCTCTCCACACCCCTCAATACACCCTCTAACCCCCTCTAATCCCCTCTAATCTCCTCTAAACCCATCAAAACCTCGCGAAACTTCTCGAAACCCCTTTAAACCCCTCGAAACCCTTCGAAACCCCTCAAATGTTCAGACTTAAGAACAGCTTCGCACAGGATGGAGCTTCAGATGCTGGTTTCAACCAAAGATAGACACAAAATGCTGGAGTAACCCACGTGACAGCGTCTCTGGAGAAAATATCTCGAAAGGGAACAGTGCGAGTCCGCACTGACAAGCGATCTCCACAAATTATCGATGTCCTACACACACTGGAAACAATTTACATTTAAACTTGTATATCTACAAACCTGTCCGTCTTTGGAGTTTGGGAGGAAACCGAAGATGTCGGAGAACATCCACGCTGTAACGAGGGGAAGGTACAAACCGTGCGGACGGCGGCCGTGGTCGGAATCGAACAGGGGTCTCTGAACGTGAGGCAGCAACTCTATGGATGTGCCAGTTTACTGGCGCCTTCCCCTAATTTCCGATTTACTGGTGCCATTCCCTAAATCCCCATTTACTGGTGTCCTCCCCTGATTCACCATTTACTGAGGCTTGCTCTTTTCGCACCAGGCTGGCAGCTTGTGCGCCCGGCTTGTAGTTTGCAGACGGGGTTCGCATCTTTTGCAGCAGGTTCTCACCTTTGGCACCAGGCTCGCACATTTAGCACCAGCTCGCCCTTTTCGCACCGGGCTCACATTTTCTTGCGCTACGCTCGCAGTTTTCGCACCAGGATCACAATTTTCGCACCAGATTCCCTATAAACCCCCTTGAACCCGTCTAAACACCATGTAAATACATCTAAACCGTTCTAAATGCCTCTGAACCCATTTGAACCCACCTCTAAATTCCTCTAAACCCCATCGAAACTCATCGACACCCCTCTGAACCCCCTGAAAACCCCTCCAAACCACTCTAAACCCATCCGAACCCCTCTAAACCACTACGCAACTCTCTAATCCCATCTAACCCTCTCAACACCTCTAAATCCCTCTGAACCCATCTGAACCCCTCTAAACCTTTCAAAACCACTCTAATCCGCACTATATCCCTCTGAACATCTCTGACACCGTCTAAACCCCTCCAAATCCCTCTAAACCAGTGGTTCCCAACGTGGGGCCACAGGGGAGCAATTTGATTTTTAAGGGCGGTTATTACAACCAAGGTATTGGCGTTTTAAGCATCTTCAGCTGAAACGTTCACTTTTTAAATGATAAGAATTATATATCACCACATTGGGGGGGGGGCATCAGGACTTTAGAGGTGATTAGATGGGGCATGGCCAAAAAAAGGTTGGGAACCACTGCTCTAAACAATCTAAACCCATCCAAAGGCCCCAACCCCTCTCTAAACCCCTCTCTGAACCCTTCTATACACGTCGAAACAACTGTATTCCATCGAAATCTCTTGAACCCCTCGCAAACTTCTAAATCTATTAAAACCCCACGAAAGCTCTTTAAACCCCTCTAAACCCCTCTAAACCCCTCTAAACCCCTCGCAACCCCTCGAAACTGTCAGGTCTCGGGTTTGATCTAGTTTCTGGTTCTTATTGTTTTTTAGTATTAGAGTGTGCATTCTTGTTTTATTTTGGTGTTTCACATCTCCTCTTGTTTCAGGTCCCATTTCCTATCAGGTCGTTTACCCTCATGTGATTATTGGCCCCGCCCTGATGTGTTTCACCTGTGTCTCGTTATCCCCTGCTAGTCTGTATTTAAGCCCTTGGTGTTTTAGTGCTCATTGCCAGTTCGTCGTGTATGATACTTGATTGTACTGTTGCCTCTGTTTTGCTTACCCATGTACTGACTTGGACCGATTAAACTTTGAAGACTGATCTGCCCTGTGTCTGAGCCTGCATTTGTGTCCTCCTCCTTGTTCAGTTCTGATATTACGAACTGGCCAACAATGGACGCAGCGGGCTCTGATCCTTTTCGTGCAGCGCTCCAGAAGCAAGAGGAGCGCATCTCGCATTATGAGGGTCAACTCACTTCGATCGTCGCCGGGTTCCGGGACCTCGGTGAGCGTCAGCAGGGGTTCCAGGCGGACATCGGTTCACAGGTGAACACTTTAAGTTCTCGGTTTGAACACCTGGTTACTCGGCTGAATTCTTTGTTTCCTGCTGCGGCTCCTGTGCCTGCCGAGTCTGTTTCCTTGTCTGGGTCTCCAGGAGCTCCGAGGGCCACGGCTGCTGCAGCATCTCCATTCGTCCACCTGGCAAGACCGGAACACTTCTTAGGGGAATCGGAGAAGTGTAGACCTTTTTTGATTCAGTGTGGACTGCATTTCGAACTTCAAGCGGCTTCCTTTCCATCAGAACGCTCAAAGGTAGCCTTTATCATCACGCACCTGTCGGGTAGGGCGGACGCTTGGGCCACGGCGGAGTGGTCTCGGAATTCTCCTGTTTGCCAGACGTCGGTCCTGTTCATGGTAGCTCTGTCTCGCACGTTTGATCACTCCAATCCTGGCCGAGAGGCTTCACAGAACCTGGTCTCCATGAAACAAGGTAATCGCTCAGTTATGGATTTTGCTATTGACTTTCGAACTGTTGCTGCTAAGAGTGGATGGAATGAGGCTGCTTTGTTGGATGCTTTTCGCAATGGATTGTCTGAAGCTATCAAAGATCAATTGGCTCCACTAACCCTGCCTTCCGACTTCGAGTCTATGATTTCGCTGGCTGTCCAGATTGACGCTAGGCTCAGAGAAAGAGAGCGAGAGAGGAGATCGGCGGCAGTTCGTTCCTCCTCCCAGCCGTGGCGGCAGCGTCGCCCTTCGCCTTCCGGTCGGGACTTGTTCCCTCTCGGCCGGTCCAGTCAGCCCACAGTTCTACCTGTCTCTTCGGAGGAGCCCATGCAGGTGGGACGAGCCAAACTCAGCCCGGAGGAACGGCAGCGCCGCCTAAGGGAGGGGAGGTGTTTTTACTGTGGTAAACTGGGACATTTGTTGAACAGCTGTTCAGTAAAAGAAGGCTCACCAATGAAAGAGAGGACATTGGTGAGTTGTACCACTCCTATGAGCCGTTCCTCTCGTCAATTGTCGACGGTACAATTGTTGGTGCATTCCCAGTGGCACTCCCTGCAGGCTTTGGTTGATTCTGGGGCAGATGATAACTTCATGGACATTCGCTTGGCTGATGAATTGGAACTGGAACGTGAACAGCTTCAAAGTCCTCTGGAGGCTAGTGCACTGGATGGGCGCCTACTGTACAGGGTAACTCACCGAACTCAACCTGTTCAACTCATCATGGCAGGTAATCACCTTGAGACCATCAGTTTTCATCTCCTCGACTGTCCTCTTCATCCTCTGGTTTTGGGGCTCCCTTGGCTGTCTTACCATAATCCTCACATGAACTGGGGTACCGGGGAAGTAATTTCTTGGGGGAATAACTGTAAACTCATCTATCTGCATGATTCTTCTCCTGAGTCTATGAAGGATCCATCAAGGAGCAGTTTGCTGGGATCTTCCAGGTCCACCCTCCAGCAGCCTCCCCGTTCATTGGCCCCGCCCTGATGTGTTTCACCTGTGTCTCGTTATCCCCTGCTAGTCTGTATTTAAGCCCTTGGTGTTTTAGTGCTCATTGCCAGTTCGTCGTGTATGATACTTGATTGTACTGTTGCCTCTGTTTTGCTTACCCATGTACTGACTTGAACCGATTAAACTTTAAAGACTGATCTGCCCTGTGTCTGAGCCTGCATTTGTGTCCTCCTCCTTGTTCAGTTCTGATAGAAACATGTCTAAACCCCTCTAAACAGCTCGATATAGCTCGCCCTTCCACACCTCTCCAAACATCCCTAAACACCTCTAAACCCCTTAAAACCCATCAAACCCCTCTAGACTCCTCTAAGCCCCTCTAAACCGCTCGAAACCCCTCGAAACCCGTCTAAAACCCTCTAGAACGACCCAAACACCTCTAAACCCATCTAAACCTTTCTAAACCCCTCTAAACCTCATGAAAATCCTCTAGACACACTACACTCCTCTAAAGCACTCTACACTCCACCATACCGCTCTAAACCTCCAAGAACCCCACAAAATGCATGTAAACCCTGTAAACCTCTCGAAACGCCTCTAAACCCATTTAAAACCCTCTAAACACCTCTAAACCCCCCTAAAACCCTTCAAATACCTCTACCACCCTCAAAAGACATATAAACCGCTCTAAGCCCCTCTAAACCCCTCAAGCCAGTTCTAGACGCCTCAAAACCACTCTAAACCACTCCAACCCCCGCTAAACCCCTCGAAAACCCTCGAAACCCCATCGAACCCCCTCGAACACCCTCGAAACCCCACTGAAACACTCTAACCCCACTATACCCCTCTAAACCCCTCTACACCCCCATCCAATCCCCCTCTAAAGCTCTTTAAACCCCTCTAAAGTTCTGTAACCCCTCTATATCCTTCTAAAGCCCTCTGACCTCATCTAAACCTCTCTAAAACCATCTAAAGCCATCTACACCCCTCTAAACCGCTCGAAATCCACCAAACCCCTCTAGACTCTTCTACACCCCTCCAAACCCCCCTAAAACCATTTAAACCGACCCAAACACCTCTAAACCCCACTAAACCCTCTAAGCCCCTCTAGCCCCCTAAACCTCTCAAAAGTATTGTAGACCCCTCGAAACCCGTCTAACTCCCCTCTAAACGCCAGGAAATTCCTGTACATCCCTTTAACGCCCTCTAAACCCCTATAAACCCTTCTAACACTATCACGACCCCTACACTCCCCTCGAAACTCTTCGAAACCCCTCTAAATCACTCTAAATCGTTCGAAACCACTATAACCCCATCTAAAACACTCTAAACACTCGAACCACATCGAAACCACTCGAAACCCTTCTAAACCCCGATTTCCATTCAAACCTGTATGTCTCCAAACCTTTGGAGTTTGAGAGGAAAACGAAGATGTCGGAGAAAATCGACGCGGTCAGGGGGAGAACGTACGAACTTGGTCAGGATTGAACCCGCGTCTGGCGCTGTAAGGCAGCAACTCTACCGCTGTGCCACCGTGTTGGGTAGCTTTAGCTGAGACACACATATAGAAACATAGAAACATAGAAAATAGGTGCAGCAGTAGGCCATTCGGCCTTTCGAGCCGGCACCGCCATTCAATTTGATCATGGCTGATCATCCAACTCAGTATCCTATACCTGCATTCTCTCCATTACCCCCTGATCCCTTTAGCCACAAGGGCCACATCTAACTCCCTCTTAAATATTTCAAATGAACTGGCCTCAACTACCTTCTGTGGTAGATAATTCCACAGGTTCAGGATTCTACACATATATAACATATGTGGTCAAAAAAGCTGGAGTAACAGCGGGGCAGGCAGCATCTCTCTCCACACCCCCTAAAGTTAGAAGGGCCACATCTAACTCCCTCGTAAATATAACAATGATCTGGCCTCAACTACCTCCTGTGGCAGATAATTCCACAGGTTCAAGATTCTACACAGATATAACATATGTGGTCACAAAAAGCTGGAATAACAGCCGGGCAGGCAGCATCTCTGGAGAATATACACGCGGTCACGGGGAGAACGTACAAACCGTGCGGACGGCGGCCGTGTTCGGAATCGAACCCGCGTCCCTGAACGTGAGGCAGCAACTCTGCTGCAGTGCCACTGTTTGCTGGCGCACTCCCCTAATTTCTGATTTACTGGTGCCATCCCCTAAATCCCCATTTACTGGTGTCCTCCCCTGATTCACCATTTAATGCTGTGCTCCCTAATTCCCCATTTATTAGTTTCCACCTCTAATTCCCCATTTATTAGTGTCCACCTATAATTCCCCATTTATTAGTGCCCCTCCTCTAATTCCCCATTTATTAGTGTCCTCCCCTAATTCCCCATTTATTAGTGCCCACCTCTAATTCCCCATTTATTGGTGCCCACCTCTAATTCCCCATTTATTAGTGGTGCCCTCCCCTAATTCCCCATTTATTAGTGTCCTCCCCTAATTCCCCATTTATTAGTGGTGCCCTCCCCTAATTCCCCATTTATTAGTGCCCACCTCTAATTCCCCATTTATTAATGCCCACCTCTAATTCCCCATTTATTAGTGGTGCCCTCCCTTAATTCCCCATTTATTAGTGCCCTCCCCTAATTCCCCATTTACTGAGGCTTGCTCTTTTTGCACCAGGCTTGTGCGCCCGGCTCATAGTTTGCAGACGAGGTTCGCAGCTTTCGAGGCAGGCTCGCACTTTTCGCACCAGGCTCGTACATTCAGCACCAGGCTCACACATTCAGCACCAGGCTCACACATTCAGCACCAGGCTCGCACTTTTCGTATCAGGCTGGCATTTTTCGCACCAGTCTCTCACTTTTCGCACCAGGCCCACACTTTTTTGCGGTACGCTCGCAGTTTTCGCAACAGGATCACAGTTTTCGCACCAGACTCCCTCTAACCCCCTCTGAACCCGTCTAAACCCCCTGTAAATCCCTCTAAACCGCTCCAAATCCATCTGAACCGGTCTGAACCCCCCTCTGAACACATCTGAACCCCTTTAACCCCTCAAAACCATTCTGAACACATCTGAACCCTTCTGAACCGCTCTAACTTACTCTAAACCCCTCTAAATCACTCTAAACACCTCTAAACCCCTCTGAACCCATCGAAATCCCTGTGAACCCCTCCAAATCCCTCTAAACCTCATCGGAACCCCACTAAACCACTAAACCACTCTGAACCCCTCTAATCCCATCTAAACCTCTCTAAACCCACTCTAAACCCACCAAAAACCCTCTAAACAACTATAAACCCCTCCAACCCCCCTCTCAACCCGTCTAAACTCGTCTACATCCCTCTGAAGCCAACTGAACCCCTCTAGAAACATAGAAACATAGGAAACAGGTGCAGGAGTAGGCCATTCGGCCCTTCGATCATGGCTGATCATCAAACTCAGTATCCTATCCCTGCCTTCTCTCCATGCCTCCTGATCCCTTTAGCCACAAGGGCCACATCTAACTGCATCTAAATCACTCTAATCCGCTCTAAACTCCTCTAAACCCATCTGAACGCCTCTGAAACCGTCTAAACCCCTTAAAAAACCCCGAAATCTCCCTAAGCATCTATAAACATATATAACACCCTCTAAACCCTTCTAAACTCCACTAAACCCCTCCAAACCCCTCTAGACACCTCGAAACCCATGTAACCCCCTCTGAACACTTCTGAAGCGCCATGACCGACTCTCAACTCCTCTAAACCACTCTAAACACTAAACACCTCTAATCCCCTCTAACCGCTTCTAAACCCATCTGAACACCTCTGAAAAAGGCCAAACCCCGCTAATCACCTCTAACACCTCGAAACCCCCCGAAATCTCTATAAACATAGATAAACCCGTATAACCCTCTCTAAACTGCTCTAAACCCATATAAACGCCTCCAAACCCCTCGAAAACACTATAAACATCTCGAAACCCATTTAAACCCCCTCTAAACACCTCTACACCCTTGTAACAAACTCTAAAACCCTCTAAACCACTCAGAACCACTGTAAACACCTGTAAAGCATTCTAAACGCTCTAAACCCTCTAAACCCCACCAAACCCATCCAAAAACCTCCAAACAACTCTAAACCCATCCAAACCCCTCTAAACCCCTTTAAACCCTTCTAAACCACTTTCAGCACCTCTATACACCTCCACGTCCCTATAAACCGCTCCCAACACCGGCAAACAACTCTATACCCCTCTAAGCACCCTCCAAACACCTCCAGACCCCTCCAAATCACTCCAAGCCACTCAAACCCCCTCCAAAACCCTCTAACCATCTCTAAGGGCCTTAAAACACCTCCAATCCCCTCCAAACATACATCTATCTATATCACTCCAAACACCTCAAACACCGTCTAAATCTTTCTAAATCCCTCGAAAACCCATTAAATCCACTAAACCCCTCGAAACCCCTCGAAAACCATCGAAACCCCATC
>NW_026576768.1:0-70522 GCF_028641065.1 Leucoraja erinaceus | reverse complement strand
ATTGTGGATACTGTAATCAGGGTGTATGGAGAGAAGGCAGGTACAGGATATTGAGTTGGATGATCAGCCATGATCATATTGAATGGCGGTGCAGGCTCGAAGGGCCGAATGGCCTACTCCTGCACCTATTTTCTATGTTTCTATTTTTCTATCAGCCGTGATCATATTGAATGGAGAATGGTGCAGGCTCGAAGGGCCGAATTTCTATGTTTCGTATGTTTCTATGTATATTCTGAAAATCCACGCGTTGACAATAGAAATGTTGCGACATTTGAATAACGGTTTTCCTTGCAACCGTTTCCCTCTCCTCTGATTATCAAGTCTGAAGATGGGTCTCGCCCCGAAACGTCACCAATTCCTTTTTTCTTTTCAGAGATATACGGCTTGTCCCTCTGAGTTACTCCAGCACCATATAACATATAACCATATAACAATTACAGCACGGAAACAGGCCATCTCGGCCCTACAGTCCCGTGCCGAACACTTTTTTTTTTTTTTTCCCTTAGTCCCACCTGCCTGCACTCATACCAAAACCCTCCATTCCCTTCTCATCCATATGCATATCCAATTTATTTTTAAATGATACCAACGACACCCTGCCGCCGCCACCACTTCTACTGGAAGCTCTACAGAACGTTTTCGTTCCATTATTTATTATGTAAAAGATTTGTGTGTTATGATTGTGTTTATAATTTGTTTGGTTGTTTTGTTGTTTGTCTTTTGCACAAAAGTCCGCGAGCATTGCCACTTTCATTTCACTGCACATCTCGTATGTGTATGTGACAAATAAACTTGAGTTGACTTGAGTTGACTTCCACACAGCCACCACTCTCTGAGTAAAGAAGTTCCCCCTCATGTTACCCCTAAACTTCTGTCCCTTAATTCTGAAGTCATGTCCCTCTTGTTTGAATCTTCCCTATTCTCAAAGGGAAAAGCTTGTCCACATCAACTCTGTCTATCCCTCTCATCATTTTAAAAGACCTCTATCAAGTCCCCCCCCTTAACCTTCTGCGCTCCAGAGAATAAAGACCTAACTTATTCAACTTTTCGCTGTAACTTAGTTGTTGAAACCCAGGCAACATTCTAGTAAATCTCCTCTGTACTCTCTATATTTTGTTGACATCCTTCCTATAATTGGGCGACCAAAATTGTACACCATACTCCAGATTTGGTCTCACCAATGCCTTGTACAATTTTAACATTACATCCCAGCTTCTATACTCAATGCTCTGATTTATAAAGGCTAGCATACCAAAAGCTTTCTTTACCACCTATATGAGATTCCACCTTCAAGGAACTATGCACGGTTATTCCCAGATCCCTCTGTTCAACTGTATTCTTCAATTCCCTACCATTTACCATGTACGTCCTATTTTGATTTGTCCTGCCAAGGTGTAGCACCTCACATTTACCAGCATTAAACTCCATCTGCCATCTTTCAGGCCATTTTTCCAAATGGCCTAAATCACTCTGTAGACTTTGGAAATCCTCTTCATTATCCACAACACCTCCTATCTTGGTATCATCTGCATACGTACTAATCCAATTTACCATACCTTCATCCAGATCATTGATGTACATGACAAACAACAAAGGACCCAACACAGATCCCTGAGGCACCCCACTAGTCACCTGCCTCCAACCCGACAAACAGCCATCCACCATTACCCTCTGGCTTCTCCCATTCAGCCACTGTTGAATCCATCTTGCTATTCCTGCATTTATACCCAACAGTTTAACCTTCTTAACCAACCTTCCATGAGGAACCTTGTCAAAGGCCTTACTAAAGTCCATATAGACAACATCCACTGCTTTACCCTCGTCAATTTCCCTAGTAACCTCTTCAAAGAATTCAAGAAGATTAGTCAAACATGACCTTCCAGGCACAAATCCATGTTGACTGTTCCAAATCAGACCCTGTTTATCCAGATGCTTATATATATTATCTCTAAGTATCTTTTCCATTAATTGGCCCACCACTGAAGTCAAACTAACAGGTCTATAATTGCTAGGTTTACTCTTAGAACCCTTTTTAAACAATGGAACAACATGCGCAGTACGCCAATCTTCGGGGACTATTCCCGTTTCTAATGACATTTGAAATATTTCTGTCATAGCCCCGGCTATTTCTACACTAACTTCCCTCAATGTCCTAGGGAATATCCTGTCAGGACCTGGAGACCAGCACTTTGTATCTATCTTCAGTGTAAACCAGCATCCGCAGTTCCTTCCCACTCACCACTCCCTTGACAGCCCTGACTGTGCGGTTGAGAACACTTCCAATAAATTCACCGATGACACCACTGCTGACGGAGTCACGGGCAGTGATGCGTCAACGTACAGGTGAGAGGTGGAACACCTGGACAGGTAGAGCCACAACAACAACCTCCCGCTCAACGTCAGTGAAACCAAGGAACTAATGGGAAAGGGGAAGTCAGGAGACCATGTGAGGCTAAATGCAAATTGGAGGAACAGCATCTCATATTTCGCTTGGGCAGCTTACAACCCAGCGGTATGAATATTGATTTCTCTAACTTCAACAACCCCGGCATTCCTTCTCTCTCTCTCTCTCTCTCTCCATCCCTCCCCCACTCAAGTCACACCAGCTTCTTGTTCTCAACCAACAAATAGCTAACCATATAACCCTATAACCATATAACATTACAGCACGGAAACAGGCCATCTCGGCCCTTCTAGTCCGTGCCGAACACTTACTCTCCCCTAGTCCCATCTACCTGCGCTCAGACCATAACCCTCCATTCCATTCCCGTCCATATGCCTATCCAATTTATTTTGAAATGATAAAATCGAACCTGCCTCCACCACTTCCACTGGAAGCTCATTCCACACCGCTACCACTCTCTGAGTAAAGAAGTTCCCCCTCATGTTACTCCTAAACTTTCATCCCTTAATTCTCAAGTCGTCCTCTTGTTTGAATCTTCCCTACTCTCAGTGGGAAAAGCTTATCCACGTCAACTCTGTCTATCCCTCTCATCATTTTAAAGACCTCTATCAAGTCCCCCCTTAACCTGCTGCGCTCCAAAGAATAAAGCCCTAACTTGTTCAACCTTTCTCTGTAACTTAGTTGCTGAAACCCAGGCAACATTCTAGTAAATCTCCTCTGTACTATCAATGGCCTGTTTCCTTTATCATCGTTACATTTTTGCACATCTTTCATTCATTTGTTCTATATCTCTCTACATCACCGTCTATATCTCTTGTTTTCATTTCCCTTGACTCTCAGTCTGAGGAAGGGCCTCGACCCGAAACATCACCCATTCCTTCTCTCCAGAGAAGCTGCCTGTCCCGCTGAGTTACTCCAGCATTTTGTGTCTATCTTCGGTTTGAACCGGCACCTGCAGTTCCTTCCTACACATAGAACTAGTTTGAACGGAACATCATAAATTCATAAATTCGAGGGGCAGAATTCGGCCCATCAAGTCTATTCTGTCATTCAATCTTATATACTCTGGAATTTAGAAGGATGAGAGGGCATCGTATTGAAACATATAAGATTATTAAGGGTTTGGACACTCTAGGGGCAGGAAACATGTTCCCGATGTTGGGGGAGTCCAGAACCAGGGGCCACAGTTTAAGAATAAGGGGTAAGCCATTTAGAACGGAGACGAGGAAACACTTTTTCACACAGAGAGTTGTGAGTCTGTGGAATTCTCTGCCTCAGAGGGCGGTGGAGGCCGGTTTTCTGGATATTTTTAAGAGAGAGCTAGATAGGGCTCTTGAAGATAGCGGAGTCAGGGGATATGGGGAGAAGGCAGGGACGGGGTACTGATTGTGGATGATCAGCCGAATGGCCTACTCCTGCACCTATTGTTTATTGTCTATTGTCAATCATGGCTGATCTATCTCAAGTTCAAGTTTGCGTTTATTGTCACTTAACCAATTAAGGTACAGTGAAATTTGAATTTGAGGTGAAATCTCTCCCAACGTAACCCCATTCTTCTGCCTTCTCCCCATAACCCCTGGCACCCGTACTAATCAAAGGTGATCGCTGGTCGGCATGGATTCGGGCCTTGTTTCCATGCTGTATCTTTCAATCAAACAGTCAAATACATCAACCACAGTGGTATAACCTCCTGTTTAGGAATGTACTTTTGATGTTCATCAATCAGGAAATGTGCTAAGCAAATATAAATGTACATTGTGTTTTTAAAATTCCTCTGGCATGCATTTCGCTTATGAATTCACCCCCCTCTGAGAGCAGACAGAAAGGAAAATTGGAGGGGAAGATATTTCTCCAAAACAGGTACAGATTTCACAGAGCACACTGTGTGGAAAGAAAGAACATACGGAATAGTGAAAGGCCTGGATAGAGTGGATGTGGAGAGGATGTTTCCACTAGTGGGAGAATCTCGGGCCCAGAGGTCACAGCCTCACAATTAAAGGACGGTCTTTTAGGAAGGAGATGAGGAGAAATGTCTTCAGTCAGAGGGTGGTGAATCTGTGGAATTCTTTGCCACAGACGGCTGTGGAGGCCAAGTCAGTGGATATTTTAAGGCAGAGATTGATAGATTCTTGATTAACACGGGTGTCAGACGTTATGGGGAGAAGGCAGGAGAATGGGGTTTGGAGGGAGAGATAGATCAGCCACGATTGAATGGTGGAGTAGACTTGATGGGCCAAATGGCCTAATTCTACTAATATTCCTTATGGCCTCACGACCGTATAACTGCTGATGCTGGTTGACACTGAAGATGGACACAAAGTGTTGGAGTAACTCAGTGGGACAGGCAGTTGTGTGTCACGGTGCTGTCTGCTTGTACCCATGCATAGCATTGCAGAGAGTTAGAAACATAAAAAAATAGAAACATAGGTGCAGGAGTAGGCCATTCGGCCCTTCGAGCCTGCGCCGCCATTCAATATGATCATGGCTGATCATCCAACTCAGTACCCTGTACCAGCCTTCTCTCCATACCCCCTGATCCCTTTAGCCACAAGGGCCACATCTAACTCCCTCTTAAATATAGCCTATTAATTGGCCTTGACTACCTTCTGTGGCAGAGAATTCCACAGATTCACCACTCTCTGTGTGAAAAATGTTTTTCTCATCTCGGTCCTAAAAGATTTCCACCTTATCCTTAATCTATGACCCCTTGTTTTGGACTTCCCAAACATCGGGGACAATCTTCCTGCATCTAGCCTGTCCAAAGTTTCTCTAAGATCCCCCCTCAATCTTCTAAATTCTAGCGAGTACAAGCCGAGTCTATCCAGTCTTTCTTCATGTGAAAGTCCTGACATCCCAGGAATCAGTCTGGTGAACCTTCTCTGTACTCCCTCTATGATAAGGATGGCTTTCCTCAGATTTGGAGACCAAAACTGTACGCAATACTCCAGGTGTGGTCTCATCAAGACCCTGTACAACTGCAATAGAACCTCCCTGCTCTTATACTCAAATCCTTTTGCTATGAATGCTAACATACCATTCGCTTTCTTCACTGCCTGCTGCACCTGCATACCTACTATCAATGACTGGTGTACCATGACACCCAGGTCTTGTTGCACCTCCCCATTTCCTAATTGGCCACTATTCAGATAATAGTCTACCTTCTTGTTTTTGCCACCAAAGTGGATAGCCTCACATTTATCCACATTATACTGCATCTGCCATGCATTTGCCCACTCACCCAGCCTATCCAAGTCACCTTGCATCCTCCTAGCATCCTCCTCACAGCTAACACTACTTGCCCATGGATTAAACTCCCCACATTGACTCCATCCACACTTCACGCTGCCTCGGAAAGGCAGTCAACATCATCAAGAACTGGTGGCCATTCCCTCTTCTCCTTGCTCCCACCTGACAGAAGGTGCAGAAGCTTGAAAGCGCGCACTACTAGACTTAGGAAATCTTGATCAGACCGGTATGGAGGTTTATCGGGCACTCTTTTAGAAAGGAGGCGAGGAGGAACATCTTTAGTCAGAGGGTAGTTACAAGAAAGCTATAGGCCCAGATGGTATATCTTTCTATCTTAACTAGATAGGGCTCTTAAAGATGGCGGAGTCAGGGGATATGGGGAGAAGGCAGGAACGGGGTACTGATTGGGGATGATCAACCATGATCACATTGAATGATGGTGCTGGCTCGAAGGGCCGAATGGCCTACTCCTGCACCTATTGTCTATTGTCTTGTTGACGTTGAGCAAGATGATGTTTTCTCGAGGCACCACTCAAATAAGGTCTTTTGCACTTTGCGACTATCTTCCGTGTAAACCAGTGTCGGCAGTTCCTTCTTTCACAATCTTTTTCTACAGTTCCTTGTTCCTCCAGTCACAAATGTTTTATTGGCTTTATGTACCGAAAACGGAACAACGGAATTCTAACTTTCAGCAGCAGAACAGGTTTGTAAGCACGCTACTTGTAGATAACATCAAGGACAAATAAATTGCCTAATCACTTTCAGAGAACAACTGTATGCACATGAATTGTCAGATCTGCAGTTCCTTGTTTCGACATTGTAGAAACATAGACAATAGGTGCAGGAGGAAGCCATATGGTCCTTTGAGCCAGCACTGCCATTCATTGTGATCATGGCTGATCATCCCCAATCAGTAACCCGTGCCTGCCTTCTCCCCATATCCCTTGATGCCGCTAGCCCCGAGAGCTCTATCTAACTATCTTTTAATTTCATCCAGTGAATTGGCCTCGAATGCATTCTGCGGCAGAGAATTCCACAAATTCACAACTCTCTGGGTGAAAAAGTTTATTCTTATGTCAGTTTTAATTGGCCTCCCCTTTATTCTTAGACTGTGGCCCCTGGTTCTGGACTCCCCCAACATTGGGAATTTTTTTCCTGCATCTAGCTTTTATAATTGTATACGTTTCCATAGGATCGCCTCCCATTCTAAATTCCAGTTAATACAAGCCAACACCTTACAATCTTTCCTCATATGACAGTCCCGCCATCCCGGGGATTAACCTTGTGAACCTACGCTGCACTCCCTCAATAGCAAGAATGCCCTTCCTCAAATTAGGGGACCAAAACTGCACACAATACTCCAGGTGTGGTCACACCAGGGTCCCCTGTACAACTGCAGAAGGACCTCTTTACTCCTATACCATTTTGTCTGCACCTCTGTGAAATTCCCTCAAGGTTGGCCTTCCTTTTCCTTTAGTTTAGTTCAGTTTATTCTCCTGTGTACTGAGGTAGAGTGAAAAGCTTTGGTTTGTGTGCTATCCAGTCAAAGACAATACATGAACATTAGTATTGTATTGTATTGTATTCAAATTTATTGTTATTGTCTCTATTTGAGACAATGAAATGAATTTCCCTTACAGGCAGTATCATAAAAAAATCACAAAAAAAAAAAAAAAAAAAAAATTAAAGAACAGCTGAAACCACTAGGGTGGCACGGTGGTGCAGCGGTAGAGTTGCTGCCTCACAGCACCAGAGACCCGGGTTCCATCCTGATTAAGGGTACTGTCTGCATGGAATGTGTACGTTCTCCCCCGTGACTTGCGTGGGTTTTCTCCGGGATCTCCAGTTTCCTCCCACACTCCAAAGACGTGCAGTTTTGTCGGTTAATTAGCTTTGGTAACATTTCTCAATTGTCCCTAGTGTGTGTAGTGTGCGGGGATCGCTGGGTCCCGCGGACTCAGTGGGCCGAAGGGCCAGTTTCCGCGATGTATCTCTAAACTAAATGAAAATAACCGCAATCAAGCCATCCACTGCACAGATAAAGGACAAAAAGGTACCACATTTAGTGCTGGCTATTCATCCCCGATAGTTTAGTTTAGTTTAGTTTTGAGGTCATTGTGATTCTTTCTCGTCCCTCCACTTCTGTGGTTCCAGCTGTTCTTAGACAATAAACAATAGGTGCAGGAGTAGGCCATTCGGCTGAGATGCAGGAAACATGTTCCCAATGTTGGGTGAGTCCAGAACCAGGGGCCACAGTCTAAGAATAAAGGGGAGGCCATTTAAAACTGAGATGAGAAAAACTTTTTTTTGCACCCAGAGAGTTGTGAATTTGTGGAATTCTCTGCCGCAGAATGCAGTCGAGGCCAATTCACTGGATGGATTTAAAAGCGAGTTAGATAGAGCTCTCGGGGCTAGCGGCATCAAGGGATATGGGTAGAAGGCAGGCACGGGTTACTGATTGTGGATGATCAGCCACGATCACAATGAGAGGCGGTGCTGGCACGAAGGGCCAGATGGCTTCCTCCTGCACCTACTTTCTATGTTTCTACAATGTCGAAACAAGGAACTGCAGATCTGACAATTCATGTGCATACAGTTGTTCTCTGAAAGTGATTAGGCAATTTATTTGTCCGTGATGTTATCTACAAGTACCGTGCTTACAAACCTGTTCTGCTGCTGAAAGGAAGAATTCCGTTGTTCCGTTTTCGGTACATAAAGCCAGTAAAACATTTGTGACTGTAGGAACAAGGAACTGTAGAAAAAGATTGTGAAAGAAGGAACTGCCGACGCTGGTTTACACGGAAGATAAGTCGCAAAGTGCAAAAGACCTTATTTGAGTGGTGCCTCAAGAAAACATCATCTTGCTCAACGTCAACAAGACAATAGACAATAGGTGCAGGAGTAGGCCATTCGGCCCTTCGAGCCAACACCGCCATTCAATGTGATCATGGCTGATCATCCCCAACCAGAACCCCGTTCCTGCCTTCTCCCCATATCCCCTGACTCCGCTATCTTTAAAAGCCCTATCTAGCTCTCTCTTGAAAGTATCCAGCGAACCTGCCTCCACCGCCCTCTGAGGCAGATAATTCCACAGACTCACAACTCCCTGTGAGAAAAAGTGTTTCCTCATCTCAGTTCCTCATCACAGTTTAAGAATAAGGCTTACCCCTTATTCTTAAACTGTGTGGCCCCTGTTCTGGACTCCCCCAACATCTGGAACGTGTTTCCTGCCTCTAGCGTGACCAAGCCCTTCTTTGAGTCGGAAGAAGGGTTCTGACCTGTCACCTATTAGTTTAGTTTGGTTTAGTTTATTGCCACATGTACTGAGATACGATGAAAAACATTTGTTGCGTGCGTGCCAGTCAGCGGAAAGACACTACACGATTACAATCGAGCCATTTACAGTGTACAGATACATGATAATGGGAATAATGTCAATAACATTTAGTGCACATAAAGTTCAGTGAAGTCCGATCAAAGATAGTCCGAGGGTCTCCAATGAGGTAGGTAGTAGCTCAGGACCACTCTCTAGTTGGTGGTACGATGGTTCAGTTGCCTGATAACAGCTGGGAAGAAACTGTCCCTGAATCTGGAGGTGTGCGTTTTCACACTTCTGTACCTCTTTGCCGATGGGAGAGGGGAGAAGAGGGAGTGGCCAGGGTGGGACTGGTCCTTGATGATGCTGCCGGCCTTGCCGAGTCAGCGCGAGGTGTACATGGAGTCAATAGAAGGGAGGTTGGTTTGTGTGATGGTCTGGGCTGTGTCCACAGCTTTCTGCACTCCGTGTTCTCCAGAGATGTTTGCCCGGCCTGTTGACTTACTCCAGCACTCCATGTCTTTTTTGGCTCCCACATCTTTCTTGAGTTTGTGTCATACTGCTGCAGAAGCTTCACTCAATGAAGGACAAATAATGGGCAGCATACACCCCAGCGATATGAATATTGACTTGTCTAACTTCAAGTAACCCTTGCTTTCCCTGGCTCTCTTCACCCCTCGTATCCCAAGGGATATGGGGAGAAAGCAGGAACGGGGAACTGATTTTAGATGATCAGCCATGATGATATTGAATGGCGGTGCTGGCTCAAAGGGCCGAATGGCATACTCCTGCTCCTATTTTCTATGTTTCTGACCTATCCTACCAGTCTGACTGTCCTCCTGATTAAATTTTATCTTTATATGCCTCGTTGTCACCTTCCCCAACCCAACAATGTGGACATTTTTTACTTTGTCTCCTTTGTTCCCTCGTTTTCACACTTTACCCTTCCATATCTCCGTGTCTCCCTCTCCCCTGACTCTCAGTCTGAAGAAGGGTCTCGAGCCGAAATGTCACCCATTCCTTCTCTCCAGAGATGCTGCCTGTCCCGCTGAGTTACTCCAGCATTTTGTGTCTATCTAAAATAGAAAAGGCCATTGTTATCTCAAACATATTTTGGCTTAAATAAAATAATACTTGGCTCAGTGTAAGTAGTTTTCACAGCCAAATTACATAGTCCTATCGCACCTATTTTTCCACAGTCACTTAAATATTAAACATCTCCGATGACCTCTCTTGGACCCACAATACCTCTACTCTGATCAAGAAGGCTCATCAGCGTCTCTTCTTCCTGAGGAGACTGAAGAAGGTCCATCTGTCTCCTCAGATCCTGGTGAACTTCTACCGCTGCACCATCGAGAGCATCCTTACCAACTGCATCACAGTATGGTATGGCAACTGCTCTGTCTCCGACCGGAAGGCATTGCAGAGGGTGTTGAAAATTGCCCAACGCATCACCGGTTCCTCGCTCCCCTCCATTGAGTCTGTCCAAAGCAAGCGCTGTCTGCGGAGGGCGCTCAGCATCGCCAAGGACTGCTCTCACCCCCACCATGGACTGTTTACCCTCCTACCATCCGGGAGGCGCTACAGGTCTCTCCGTTGCCGAACCAGCAGGTCGAGGAACAGCTTCTTTCCGGCGGCTGTCACTCTACTCAACAACGTACCTCGGTGACTGCCAATCACCACCCCCCCCGGGACACTTATTATTATTTATTCAAATCGTTTGCTATGTCGCTCTTCAAGGGAGATGCTAAATGCATTTCGTTGTCTCTGTACTGTACACTGACAATGACAATTAAAATTGAATCTGAATCTGAATCTGAATCTGATTGATTGTGTAGGAAGGAACTGCAGATGCTGGTTTGAACCAAAATGCTGGAGTAACTCAGCATTCCTCGAGAGAAGGAATGGGTGACGTTTCGAGTTGAGACCCTTCTTCAGGCTGAGAGTAAAGGGAGTGAGAAACGAGAGATACAGACGGTGACGAAGAGAGATATAGAGATACATAGAACAAATGAATGAAAAATATGCAAAAAGGTAACAAAGACAGACACATTAGACAACAGACAATAGGTGCAGGAGTAGGCCATTCGGCCCTTCGAGCCAGCACCGCCATTCAATGTGATCATGGCTGATCATTCACAAACAGTAGCCCGTTCCTGCCTTCTCCACATATCCCCTGACTCCGCTATCTTTAAGAGCCCTATCCAGCTCTCTCTTGAAAGCATCCAGAGAACCCGCCTCCACTGCCCTCCGAGGCAGAGAATTCCACAAAGACTCACAATTCTCTGTGTGAAAAAGTGTTTCCTCGTCTCCGTTCTAAATGGCTTACCCCTTATTCTTAAGCTGTGGCCCCTGGTTCTGCACTCCCCCAAAATTGGGAACATGTTTCCTGCCTCCAGCGTGTCCAAACCCTTTATAATCTTATATGTTTCAACAAGATTACAACTCCATTTTATCAATGGACTATAAAACCAGGAAGTGGTGTGTCTCAATTAGTCTCTACAACATGGAGGTCTGAATGACTGAACAAATGTCTACACAGCTGTGAGTAAGCACCCTTAATTTGGTTTGAAAATGAAAATATGGTTATGGTTAGTTTGAGGAAGAAAGCACTGCCTGCAAATGGTTGTTTGGGGGGTTTGGGTTGAGTAAAAAGGCATTCACTTTCTCTCTCCCTATCCCTCTTTCTTTCTCTCTCTCTCTTCCCCCTTTCTCTCTCTCTCTCCCCTCCTCTCTCCCTTCCTCTCTCTCTCTCTCCCCACCCCCTCTCCTCCCCCCCCTCTCCTCCCCCCTCTCCTCTCACCCATCACCTCCCCCCTCTCCTCTCTCCCCTCTCCTCTCCCCCTCTCCTCTCCCCCCTATCCTCTCCCCCCCCTCTCCTCTCCCTCCCCCCCCTCCTCTCCACCCCGTTTCCTCCACCCCCCCTCCTCTCTCCCCCTCTCTCTCCTCTCCCCTCTCTCCTCTCCCCCCTCCTCCCCCCCTCCTCTCCCCCCTCCTCTCCCCCCCTCTCCCTCCCCTCTCCTCCCCCCTCTCTCCTCTCCCCCTCTCCTCTCCCTCCCCTCTCCCTCCCCCCCTCCTCTCACCCCCTCTCCTCTCTCCCCCTCTCCTCTCCTCTCCCCCTCTCTCCTCCTCTCCCCCCCCCTCCTCTCCCCCCCCCTCCTCTCCCCCCCCCTCTCCTCTCCCCCACCTCTCTCTCGCCCCCCTCCTCTCCCTCCCCCCTCTTCTCACCCCTCTCCTCTCCTCCCCCCCCTCCTCTCACCCCCTCTCCTCTCCTTCCCCTCTCATCTCCTCTCCCCTCCTCTCCTCTCTCCTCTCCCCCTCTCTCCTCTCCCCCCCCTCTCCTCTCCCCCCACCCCCCTCTCTCTCTCTCCTATTTTTCTCCCCCTCCTCCCCTCCATCCCCTCCTCCACCATCCCTCCCCTAAACCCCCCTCCCCTCCACACACCCCTACCCCCCCTCTCCCCCCCTCTCCCTCCCCCTCTCCCCCCCTTGCACCGATCACTTCACATATTTAGATAATATCAAGGGGGGGTAATTAGCATGAGTGTGGGGGGGGGGGGGTGGCGGGGTTGGTTAGGGGGGTTGCCGCTGCGTGCCGCCTTCCCCCCCCCCCCCCCCCCCACAACCCCACGTTGGGGGAACAACCCCAACGGGTCTGCACTTGGTCTAGTATATTAATAAAATGTACAATGATATTAACTAAATATGTGAAGTGATCGGTGCTGTATAAAACACTGTTCCCTACAACACTCATTACACCAAAGATGGTTGAGTGGATCAATCTTTGGAACGGATTACACCAAAGATACTAGAGGAGCATCGCCCGTCCGCTGCCTCCCTCTGGAGTGTTGACGCTTGAGGCTCTCCCGCCGGCCGCCTTCATCTGTTATCGGGGGACCGAGAATCAGTCCTGAATCAACTCAGTAGTGGAGGAAACGTCCTCTTCCCCTAAAGATACTAGAAGAGCCTCTAGTATCTTTGCTCTTCCCTGCGACCTGATGTAAGAGCAGATTGTATAACTGTGGAGTCCATCTCCGCTACCAAAGATACTAGAGGAATGCATAAACAAATGGAGGCCGTGACGTTCCGTTACGTACTACACGTCAGTCAATTGGATTTCGGAGGAGTGGTCTATCTTGCTCCTCTAGGATCTTTGCTCCAGAGTGTAACAAGCCCAGCCGCTCCATTCTCTCAGCATATGACAGTCCCGCCATCCCGGGAATTACCTGGTAAACCTACGCTGCGCTCCCTCAATAGCAAGAATGTCCTTCCTCAAATAGGGGACCAAAACTGCACACAATACTCCAGGCATTGGAGATAAAGGAAACGGGTCATTGTTAGCTGTTTGTTTGCTAACAACAAATATTGGTTGTGTCAGGTCGTTCCTGTCTGCACACTGCGCAAACAAATTGTCATAAATTGCTAGCGACATTTAAGTGGACTAAAGGTAAAATAACTCAAAATTAGACGTTTGAAGAATGGAGATTTCGGATGCTGCCTAACATTCTGAGATCAAAGTGTAAGAGTGCCCAGAAAATTATTAAAAGTAAAATACTCCCCATCCTTTCTTAATTGGCACGGGTGTCAAGGGTTATGGGGAGGTGGCAGGAGAATGGGGTTGGGTGGGAGAGATAGATGCCATAGATACTGCCATAGAGGAAATACAGAGAAGGTTCACCAGACTGATTCCTGGGATGTCAGGACTTTCATATGAAGAAAGACTGGATAGACTCGGCTTGTACTCGCTAGAATTTAGAAGATTGAGGAGGGATCTTATAGAAACTTACAAAATTCTTAAGCGGTTGGACAGGCTAGATGCAGGAAGATTGTTCCCGATGTTGGGGAACCTGCCACTCTTTGTCCTGCTTCTCCCTTCTCTTTCTCCCCTTTCTTCACAACCAACCCCCCCCCCCCCCCTTCCCCGTCCCCCCCTCCCCCCCTGTACAATCATTTTGAAGATGGGTCCAGACATTAAAACATCACCTATCCATGTATTGAGGGGGATCTTATAGAAACTTACAAAATTCTTAAGGGGTTGGACAGGCTAGATGCAGGAAGATTGTTCCCGATGTTGGGGAAGTCCTGAACAAGGGGTCACACAGTTTAAGGATAAGGGGGAAATCTTTTAGGACTGAGATGAGAAAAACATTTTTCGCACAGAGAGGGGTGAATCTGTGGAATTCTCTGCCACAGAAGGTAGTTGAGGCCACAGTTCATTGGCTATATTTAAGAGGGAGTTAGATGTGGCCCTTGTGGCTAAAGGGATCAGGGGGTATGGAGAGAAGGCAGGTACGGGATACTGAGTTGGATGATCAGCCATGATCATATTGAATGGCGGTGCAGGCTCGAAGGGCCGAATGGCCTACTCCTGCACCTATTTTCTATGTTTCTAGATCAGCTTTGATTGAATGGTGGAGTGGACATGATGGGCCGAATGGCCTAATTCTGCCCCTATCACTTATAAACTCATGATGACCCGTGTGGGGTCTTCCCCGTTTCCTCCTGAGACGTGCTGGTTGTTCGGTTAATTGGCTTGGCATAATTGTAAATTGTCCCTAGTGTGTGCAGTATAGTGTTAATGTGTGGGGATCAGTGGTCAGTGCGGACTGCGTGGGCCGAGAGGCCTGTTTCTGCTCTGTATCTCTAAACTAAACTAAACGTGCGTATATGTGTCGCCATGGGACCCGGGCAGGCCGTGCCATCAAGTGATACACTTTTATGAGATGCCAGCTGTTCATCTAAAGACAAAGATAAACATGAAATGCTGGAGTAACTCAGCGGGTCAGGCAGCATTAGTTCATAAGTTCTAAGGGCAGAATTAGGCCATTCAGCCTATCAAGTCTACTCCGCCATTCAATCATGGCAGATCTATCTTTCCCTCCTAACCCTATTCTCCTGTCTTCTCCCCATCATAGAAACATAGAAACATAGAAATTAGGTGCAGGAGTAGGCCATTCGGCCCTTCGAGCCTGCACCGCCATTCAATATGATCATGGATGATCATCCAACTCAGTATCCTGTACCTGCCTTCTCTCCATACCCCCTGATCCCCTTAGCCACAAGGGCAACATCTAACTCCCTCTTAAATATAGCAAATGAACTGGCCTCAACTACCCTCTGTGGCAGAGAGTTCCAGAGATTCACCACTCTCTGTGTGAAAAAAGTTCTTCTCATCTCGGTTTTAAAGGATTTCCCCCTTATCCTTAAGCTGTGACCCCTTGTTCTGGACTTCCCTAACATCGGGAACAATCTTCCTGCATCTAGCCTGTCCAACCCTTAAGAATTTTGTAAGTTTCTATAAGATCCCCTCTCAATCTCCTAAATTCTAGAGAGTATAAACCAAGTCTATCCAGTCTTTCTTCATAAGACAGTCCTGACATCCCAGGAATCAGTCCGATGAACCGTCTCTGCACTCCCTCTATGGCAATAATGTCCTTCCTCAGATTTGGAGACCAAAACTGTACGCAATACTCCAGGTGTGGTCTCACCAAGACCCTGTACAACGGCAGTAGAACCTCCCTGCTCCTATACTCAAATCCTTTTGCAATGAAAGCTAACATACCATTCGTTTTCTTTACTGCCTGCTGCACCTGCATGCCTACCTTCAATGACTGATGCACCATGACATCCAGGTCTCGCTGCATCTCCCCCTTTCCCAATCGGGCACTATTGGGAAAGGGGGAAGCACTCCCGTACTAATCAAAAATCTATCCATCTCCGTCTTAAAAATATCCACCGACTTGGCCTCCACAGCCTTCTGTGGCAAAGAATTCCACCACCTTCTAAATAAATTCCTCCCCATCTCCTTCCTCAAGGAACGTCCTTTAATTCTGAGGCTATGACCTCTGTTCCTTGGCCTACCATCCTCTCCACATCCACGCTGTCCAGGCCTTTGGGACGTGGGAGGAAACCGGAGATCCTGGAGGAAACCCAAACCATCACAGGGTGAACGAGCAAACTCCACACAGACAGCATCCAAAATCAGGATTGAACCAGGGTCTCTGGCGCTGTGAGTCAGCGGCTCTACCAGCCTAAATCACCATTTTAGATTGTGATCTAACAATGACCATGTGCTTATTTGTGATTTATACAGAGGAACTAGAAACAAGGAACTGCAGTGAATACACTAAAAGAAACAAAGTGCCGGAGTAACTCAGAATGTCAGGCAGCATCTCTGGAGAAACATAGAAACATAGAAAATAGGGACTGGAGCAGGCTGTTTGGCCCTTCGAGAGAGCACTGCCATTCGATATGATCAGGACTGATCATATCCAAAATCAGTACCCCGTTTTGGTTTCTCCCCATATCCCTTGATTCCATTAGAAACATAGAAACATAGAAAATAGGTGCAGGAGTAGGCCGTTCGGCCCTTCGAGCCCGCACTGCCATTCAATATGATCATGGCTGATCATCCAACTCAGTGTCCCATCCCTGCCTTCTCTCCATACCCCCTGATCCCTTTAGCCACAAGGGCCACATCTAACTCCCGCTTAAATATAGCCAATGAACTGTGGCCTCAACTACCTTCTGTGGCAGAGAATTCCACAGATTCACCACTCTCTGTGCGAAAAATGTTTTTCTCATCTCAGTCCTAAAAGATTTCCCCCTTATCCTTAAACTGTGTGACCCCTTGTTCTGGACTTCCTCAACATCTGGAACAATCTTCCTGCATCTAGCCTGTCCAACCCCTTAAGAATTTAGTAAGTTTCTATAAGATCCCCCCTCAATGCATGGATAGGTGATGTTTTAATGTCTGGACCCATCTTCAGACTGATTGTACAGGGAGGGAGGGGGGGACGGGGAAGGGGGTGGGGGGTTGGTTGTGAAGAAAGGGGAGAAAGAGAAGGGAGAAGCAGGACAAAGAGTGGCAGGTTATAGGTAGACACAGGCCAGAGTTTCCGATATGGTTAGAACAACATCAGATGTATCCGAGGACATTGCGTGAAACCAGAGTTGAAATTGCGGGAGCCCTGGTTGAAATTTACGAGTCGTCCTTAAATACTGGAGAGGGGCCGGAAGACTGGAGGGTGGCAAATGTTGTGCCTCT
Organism: Leucoraja erinaceus; assembly: GCF_028641065.1. NCBI lineage: Eukaryota > Metazoa > Chordata > Chondrichthyes > Rajiformes > Rajidae > Leucoraja > Leucoraja erinaceus. The sequence goes on along the minus strand of NW_026576768.1, from coordinate 53,509 downwards.
TTTCAAGAAGGGCTGCAGGTAAAATGCTGGGAACTATAGGCCGGTGAGCTTAACATCTGCAGTTGGAAAGTTATTAGAGAGTTCAAGTTCAAGTTCAAGTGAGTTTATTGTCATGTGTCCCTGTATAGGACAATTAAATTCTTGCTTTGCTTCAGCACACAGAACATAGTAGGCATTGACTACAGAACAGATCAGTGTGTCCATATACCATGATATAAATATATACACACATGAATAAATAAACTGATGAAGTGCAAATAACAGATTGTTCAAGAAGGAACTGCAGATGCTGGAAGATCGAAGGTACACAAAATTGCTGGAGAAACTCAGTGGGTGCAGCAGCATCTATGGAGCGAAGGAAATAGGCGACGTTTTGGGCCGAAACCCTTCTTCAGACTTCAGACTATGAGTCTGAAGAAGGGTTTCGGCCCGAAACGTTGCCTATTTCCTTCGCTCCATAGATGCTGCTGCACCCGCTGAGTTTCTCCAGCAATTTTGTGTACCTGCAAATAACAGATAATGGGTTGTTAATGTTCAGAGTTTTGTCCGAGCCAAGTTTACTAGCCTGATGGCTGTGGGGAAGTAGCTATTCCTGAACCTGGTTGTTGCAGTCTTCAGGCTCCTGTACCTTCTACCTGAAGGTAGCAGGGAGATGAGTGTGTGGCCAGGATGGTGTGGGTCCTTGATGATACTGCCAGCCTTTTTGAGGCAGCGACTGCGATAAATCCCCTCGATGGAAGGAAGGTCAGAGCCGATGATGGACTGGGCAGTGTTTATTACTTTTTGTAGTCTTTTCCTCTCCAGGGCGCTCAAGTTGCCGAACCAAGCCACGATGCAGAGTATTCTGAGGGATAGGTTGTTCAGGCATTTGGATGGGCAAGGGCTGATTAGGGATAGTCAGCATGGTTTTGTACGTGGGAGGTCGTGTCTCACAAATATGATTGAGTTTTTTGAAGACGTGACCAAAAAGACTGATGAGGGCAGAGCTGTAGATGTTGTGCACATGGATTTGACAAGGCGTTCGACAAGATTCCGCATGGTAGGCTGCTCTGGAAGGTTAGATCAAATGGTATCCAAGGAGAGATAGCTGAAAGGATAGAAAATTGACTCCATGGAAGGAAGCAGAGGGTGATGGTGGAAGGTTGCTTCTCGGACTGGAGGCCTGTGACTAGTGGTGTGCCTCAGGGTTCGGTGCTGGGCCCGTTACTGTTTGTCATCTACAGCCATGATTTGGATGAGAACATACAGGGCAAGATTAGCAAGTTTGCTGATGATACACAAGTGAGTGGTTTTGCAGATAGTGAAGATGGTTGTGAACGATTGCAGCAGGATCTGGATCGATTGGCCAGGTGGGCGGAGGAATGGTGGATGGAATTTAATACAGAGAAGTGTGAGGTGTTGCATTTTGGGACGTGTAACAAGGGCAGGACCTACACAGTGAATGGTAGGCCTCTGGGTAGTGTTGTAGAGCAGAGGGATCTAGGAGTAGAGGTGCATGGTTCCTTGAAGGTGGAGTCGCAGGTGGATAAGGTGGTCAAAAAGGCTTTTGGCACTTTGGCCCTCATCAGTCACAGTATTGAGTATAGAAGTCGGGAGGTCATGTTGCAGTTGTATAAAACGTTGGTGAGACCGCATTTAGAATATTGTGTTCAGTTCTGGGCTCCATGTTATAGGAAAGATATTGTCAAGCTTGAAAGGGTTCAGAAAAGATTTACAAGGATGTTGCCAGGACTAGAGGGTGTGAACTATAGGGAGAGGTTGAGTAGGCTGGGTCTCTATTCCATGGAGTGCAGGAGGATGAGGGGCTATCTTATAGAGTTGTACAAAATCATGAAAGGAATAGATCGGGTAGATGTACAGAGTCTCATCACCTACAAATCTGCACGTCTTTGGAGTGGGGGAGGAAACCCGAGGACCCAGATGAAACCCTTGCGGTCACAGGGAGAACATGCAAACTCCACACTGACAGCACCCGAGGCCAGGATGGAGCCCGCAGTGGGAGGCAACAGCACTACCAGCTGCGCCGCTGTTTAGGACCAGTTTCTTTGGGACAATTTTTCACGGCGCTGGAGAAGGATAATAAGGCAATTTCAGATCTTATCTTGCCTTTTGAGACAGAGTTAATGAATGCGGTGAGGAGTTAGTTAGCAATCCCAGTCGTATATTCCCCAGAGATAAACAATTGACGTATGATAGAATTGGCAATGGAGAGAGGCACTGTTCAAGAGGGAACCAGTCTTGAACATAAATTAGCTCAATTATGAAGGTTTGAGGGTGAACTATCTGAAGAGAAAGTAATTAATGTGCAGGAAGGAACTGCAGATGCTGGATTACACCGAAGATGGACACAAAATGCTGGAGTAACTCAATAGACAATAGACAATAGGTGCAGGAGTAGGCCCTTCGAGCCATTCAATATGATCATGTCTGATCATCCACAATCAGTACCCCATTCCTGCCTTCTCTCCATATCCCCTGACTCTGCTATCTTTAAGAGCCCTATCTAACTCTCTCTTGAAAGTATCCAGAGAACCGGCCTCCACCGCCCTCTGAGGCAGAGAATTCCACAGACTCACAACTCTCTGCGAGAAAAAGTGTTTCCTCGTCTCCGTTCTAAATGGCTTACCCCTTATTCTTAAACTGTGTGGCCCCTGGTTCAAGTCAAGTCAAGAGTCAAGAGAGTTTATTGTCATGTGTCCCAGATAGGACAATGAAATTCTTGCTTTGCTTCAGCACAACGGAATGTAAGTAGGCATGGATACAGAGCATCTCATATCATTGAGTCCATATACCATTGTTGCTCTGGACTCCCCCAACACCGGGAGCAGGTGTCCAAACCCTTACTAATCTTATATGTTTCAATAAGATATCTCAGCAGGACATGCGGCATCTCTGGAGAGAAGGAATGGGTGACATTTCGGGTCGAGACCCCTCTTCAGAGGGAATCGAGGAATATGGAAGGGTAAGGCAGGACAAATCAAAATAGAACGTACATGGTAAATGGTAGGGAATTGAAGAATACAGTTGAACAGAGGGATCTGGGAATAACCGTGCATAGTTCCTTGAAGGTGGAATCTCATATAGATAGGGTGGTAAAGAAAGCTTTTGGTATGCTAGCCTTTATAAATCAGAGCATTGAGTATAGAAGCTGGGATGTAATGTTAAAATTGTACAAGGCATTGGTGAGACCAATTCTGGAGTATGGTGTACAATTTTGGTCGCCCAATTATAGGAAGGATATCAACAAAATAGAGAGAGTACAGAGGAGATTTACTAGAATGTTGCCTGGGTTTCAACAACTAAGTTACAGAGAAAGATTGAATAAGTTAGGTCTTTATTCTCTGGAGCGCAGAAGGTTAAGGGGGGACTTGATAGAGGTCTTTAAAATGATGATGAGAGGGATAGACAGAGTTGATGTGGACAAGCTTTTCCCTTTGAGAATAGGGAAGATTCAAACAAGAGGACATGACTTCAGAATTAAGGGACAGAAGTTTAGGGGTAACATGAGGGGGAACTTCTTTACTCAGAGAGTGGTAGCGGTGTGGAATGAGCTTCCAGTGGAAGTGGTGGAGGCAGGTTCATTGGTATCATTTAAAAATAAATTGGATAGGCATATGGATGAGAAGGGAATGGAGGGTTATGGTATGAGTGCAGGCAGGTGGGACTAAGGGGAAAAAAAGTTGTTCGGCATGGACTTGTAGGGCTGAGATGGCCTGTTTCCGTGCTGTAATTGTTATATGGTTATAAGGCGTGAAAACAAGAGCACAAAGGAGACAATGGTCAAGGAAAATGTAGAACAGATCATTGTTAGCTGGACTGGAAGGACAACGAGGCCTACAGAGATCAAATTTAATCAGGTGAACAGTCAGACAGGTCGGAGAACTAGGATGGGGGAAGGGAATGGAAAGAGAGGGAAAGCAAGGGTTGCTTGAAGTTAGAGAAGCCAATATATTTGTACCATTGGGGTGTAAGCTGCCCAAGCGAAGTATGAGGTGTTGTTCCTCAAATTCACGCTGGGCCTCACTCTGACAATGGAGGAGGCCTAGGACAGAAAGATCAGTGTGGGACTGGGAGGGGGTGGTTAAAGTGTTTAGCAAACGGGGGATCGGGTAGGTTTAGGTGTTCACCGAAATGATGAACTTGTTTGGCAGTCAACAGATGATGCAAGAAATAGTCGAAATCTAAAAAAAAATAAAGTATAAATGAGAGTATTGTGTTCAGTTTTGGTCACCATGTTATGGGAAAGGTGATGTCAAGCTGGAATGTTGCCAAGATTCAGGGATTCTTTGCTATAGGGAGAGGTTGAGCAGGCTGGGACTCCATTGCTTGGAGCACAGGAGGATGAGGGGTGATCTTACAGAGGTGTTTTACATCATGAGAGGAATAGATCGGGCAAACGCACAGAGTCTCTTGCCCAGATTAGGGGAATCGAGAATGACATAGGTTTAAGGTGTGGGGAAGATTTAGTAGGAACCTGAGGGGTAACTTTTTCACACAAAGGGTGGTGGGTGTATGGACCGAGCTGCTGGAGGAGGTAGTTGAGGCTGGGACTATCGCAACATTTAAACAGGGGCATGGATAGGACAGGTTTAGAGGGATATGGGCCAAAGGTAAGCAGGTGGGACTAGTGTAACTGGGGCATGTTGGCCGGCGTGGGCAAGTTGGGCCGAAGGGCCTGTTTCCACGCTGTAAGGCTCTGAACATAATTTTTCACATTGAGTAGTGGGTGCCTGGAACACACTGCCAGGGGTAGTGCTGGAGGCAGGTACGACAGTGGTGTTTCAGGAGCTTTTAGATAGGCACATGGATATTAAGGGAATGGAGGGATGTGGTTCACATGCAGGCAGAGGAGATTCGTTTAACCTGACATCAAATCAGTGCGGACCTTGAGGGCCTAAGGGCCTATTCCCATGTTGCTCTTAGCTTATTTCTCAGTTGGACGAAGAGTCCCGTCTTGAAACGTCACCTATCCATGTTCTCCACAGATGCTGCCTGACCCGCTGAGTTACTCCAGCACTCTGTGAAACGTCACCTATCCATGTTCTCCACAGATGCTGCCTGACCCGCTGAGTTACTCCAGCACTCTGTGAAACGTCGCCTATCCATGTTCTCCACAGATGCTGCCTGACCCGCTGAGTTACTCCAGCACTCTGTGAAACGTCACCTATCCATGTTCTCCACAGATGCTGCCTGACCCGCTGAGTTACTCCAGCACTCTGCGTCTAACTTTAGTTTAGTTTAATTAAGAGATACAGCATGGGAAATGGCCATTCGGCCCATCGAGTTCACGCCGACCACCAATTACCCGTTCACACTAGTTCTATGTTTTCCCACTTTTGCCTCCACTCCCTGCACACTAGGGGCGATTTACAGAAGCCAATTAACCTACAAACCTGCACGTCTTTGGAGTGTGGGAGGAAACCGGAGCAGCCGGACAAAACCCACGCAGGTCACAGATGAGAACCTACTTATAGCCCTGTCCCACTGTACGAGTTCATTCCAGGAGTTCTCCCGAGTTTGCCCTGATTCGAACTCGGAGATTTACGGTAATGGCCGCTCGTCGGTACTCGGGGCTCTCGTGGACATTTTTCATCATGTTGAAAAATCTTCACGAGTCTTCCCGAGCTTACCTGCCGTTAGCGAGTCTTCCCGAGTACCTGCCGTTAGCGCTAAGAGACGTCCCTGAGCTCCGACGTACCCGCTACGTTCATTCTCCGTGCTTACCACGAGTTTGATTTTTTAAAACTCGGAAGGGCTCTTGGAATGAACTCGTACCGTGGGACATAGAAACATAGAAATTAGGTGCAGGAGTAGGCCATTCGGCCCTTCGAGCCTGCACCGCCATTCAATATGATCATGGCTGATCATCCAACTCAGTATACTGTACCTGCCTTCTCTCCATACCCCCTGATCCCTTTAGCCACAAGGGCCACATCTAACTCCCTCTTAAATATAGCCAATGAACTGGCCTCAACTACCTTCTGTGGCAGAGAGTTCCAGAGATTCACCACTCTCTGTGTAAAAAAATGTTTTTCTCATCTCGGTCCCAAAAGATTCCCCCCTTATCCTTAAACTGTGACCCCTTGTTCAGGACTTCCCCAACATCGGGAACAATCTTCCTGCAGGGACAGGGCTGAAACTCTGTACAGACAGCACCCGTAGTCAGGATTGAACCCGGGTCTCTGGCGCCGTGAGGCAGCAACTCTACCGCTGTGTCACCATGCAGCTCCTCCTCCTACCCATCCCGGCCTCACCTGTCCCCCACGCATAGAAGCAGCACAGTCTGTACTGCAGTGCATTTCAAGTCAAGTCAAGTCAAGTTTATTTGTCACATACACATATGAGATGTGCAGTGAAATGAAAGTGGCAATGCTCGCGGACTTTTGTGCAAAAGACAAACAACAAAACAACCAAACAAATTATAAACACAATCATAACACACATATTCTTTTACATAATAAATAATGGAAGGAAAAAACGTTCTGTAGAGTTAGTCCCTGGTGAGATAGGCGTTTACAGTCCAAATTGCCTCTGGGAAGAAACTCCTTCTCAACCTCTCCGTTCTCACCGCATGGCAACGGAGGCGTTTGCCTGACCGTAGCAGCTGGAACAGTCCGTTGCAGGGGTGGAAGGGGTCTCCCATGATTTTGTTTGCTCTGGAGTTGCACCTCCTGTTGTATAGTTCCTGCAGGGGGGCGAGTGAAGTTCCCATAGTGCGTTCGGCCAAACGCACTACTCTCTGCAGAGCCTTCTTGTCCTTGGCAGAGCAATTCCCGAACCAGATGGTAACCATTTGATGCATCGGCTGATGCGGATCTTGCATTTGCTCCCACCATCCAGCGCAGCCAATGTGAAACATCAGCAAGTGACCTGTCCTTCACCCCGACACAGGAGATGGCCGCGCGGGATTCCTCTGGCACGGCGTGAAAGACTCAGCTGTCTCCCTAGCTGCAGGAGGCATGCGCTGCGAGGCTGGCACTAACCTTACAGCTCAGCTCAGTTGCCATATTAAACCTCCCAGCTCCCAGCAATCGTTCTCCATCACAGCCACCTAGTGAAGGATCACTCAACATCCCACAGACCTACGCCAAATGTACACTCTCCCCAACTCAATCTCTCTCCCCCTCTCTCTATCTCATCCTCTTCCCACTCTCTCGCTCTCCCCCCTCCCTCCCCCTCTCTATCTCTCTTTCTCTCACTCACACATACATACTTTCCCCACACTCCCTCTATCCCCCTCTCTGTCTATCTCTCTCTCTCTCTCCCCCTTTCTCTCTATCCATTTCCCCCTCTCTCTCTCTCTCTCTCTCTGTCTCTCTCTCTCTCCTCTCTCTCTCTCTCTCTCTCTCTCTCACTCTCTCTCTCTCTCTCTCTCTCTCTCTCTCTCTCTCTCTCTCTCTCTCTCTCTCTCTCTCTCTCTCTCTCTCTCTCTCTCTCTCTCTCTCTCTCTCTCTCTCTCTCTCTCTCTCTCTCTCTCTCTCACACACACACACATACTCTCCCTCCGTCTCCCACTCCCTCACTCTCCCCCCCTCTCTCTCGCTCTCTGTCTGTCTGTCTGTCTGTCTGTCTGTCTGTCTGTCTGTCTCTCTCTGTATCTCTCTCTCTATTTCAGTTCCTCCTGCACTCTCCTCTCTTCCCCCACCCCCCTCTCTCTCTCCCTCTCTCACTCTCTTCAGGACTAGCATCTAAGGCCTTAAAGGCCATTCTCACGGGGCGACTTGACGCAAGAGTTAACCAGAGTTGAACATCGTGGGAACCTCGTGCGATAACCGTACGGCATTCGTGGACCACCGTGGACCACCGTGGCGCTAACGGCAGGTAATTGTGTAACTTGGTGACTCGGGAGAAAATTCAAACAAGCTTGAATTTCTCCAAGAGTGACTTGTACACTTGTGGTTGATCATTGCAACATTATATGCACGTAGTGGCCAGTGCGATATCCGTACTGACTCTTGCGTGTACCGTGGGAACTCCTGCGAACGGTGAACCCGGAAGCTGGACAGAGGGGACAGAAGGCGAGTAAAAATTGTCTTCTGTGGGATTGAATTTAAAAAATAAAGATTTGCATCCGCATATGGACATCAACTTATTCATCAGTTATGTTAAGAAAATAACTATAATCTTTAAAAGGGACTTTACTGAAAGGTCCCGCATTTTTATGGTCCGTGAGAAATTTTTCACATGTACTTCTTTGAGATCAATTACTTACTACCAATCAATGTTCTCCAGAGACCCGTGTAAGGAGTGAACTGCACATGCTGGTTTAAACCGAAGACAGACACAAAAAGCTGGAGTAACTCAGCGAGTCAAGCAGCATCTCTGGAGAAAAATAGGTGATGTTTTGGGACGAGACACATCTTCAGACTCAATTCCGGTTAGGATGTCTGAAGAAGGGTTCCATAGAAACATAGAAACATAGAAATTAGGTGCAGGAGTAGGCCATTCGGCCCTTCGGACCTGCACCGCCATTCAATGTGATCATGGCTGATCATCCAACTCAGTATCTGTTACCTGCCTTCTCTCCATACCCCCTGATCCCCTTAGCCACAAGGGCCACATCTAACTCCCTCTTAAATATAGCCAACGAACTGGCCTCAACTATCCTCTGTGGCAGAGAGTTCCAGAGATTCACCACTCTCTGTGTGAAAAAAGTTCTTCTCATCTCGGTTTTAAAGGATTTCCCCCTTATCCTTAAGCTGTGACCCCTTGTCCTGGACTTCCCTAACATCGGGAACAATCTTCCTGCATCTAGCCTGTCCAACCCCTTAAGAATTTTGTAAGTTTCTATAAGATCCCCTCTCAATCTCCTAAATTCTAAAGAGTATAAACCAAGTCTATCCAGTCTTTCTTCATAAGACAGTCCTGACATCCCAGAAATCAGTCTGGTGAACCGTCTCTGCACTCCCTCTAAGGCAATAATGTCCTTCCTCAGATTTGGAGACCAAAACCGTACGCAATACTCCAGGTGTGGTCTCACCAAGACCCTGTACAACTGCAGTAGAACCTCCCTGCTCCTATACTCAAATCCTTTTGCAATGAAAGCTAACATACCATTCGCTTTCTTTACTGCCTGCTGCACCTGCATGCCTACCTTCAATGACTGGTGTACCATGACACCCAGGTCTCGCTGCATCTCCCCCTTTCCCAATCGGCCACCATTTAGATAATAGTCTGCTTTCCCGTTTTTGCCACCAAAATGGATAACCTCACATTTATCCACATTATACTGCATCTGCCAAACATTTGCCCACTCACCCAGCCTATCCAAGTCACCTTGCAGTCTCCTAGCATCCTCCTACACACATCCACTGGTTCTCTCCTATCCACGCTACTAGTTACATCCTCGAAAAATTCTATAAGATTCGTCAGACATGATTTACCTTTCGTAAATTCATGCTGACTTTGTCCAATGATTTCACCACTTTCAAAATTTGCTGCTATCCCATCTTTAATAACTGACTCTAGCGGTTTCCCCACTACCGATGTTAGACTAAGTGGTCTGTAATTCCCCATTTTCTCTCTCCCTCCCTTCTTAAAAAGTGGGGTTACGTTTGCTACCCGCCAATCTTCAGGAACTACTCCAGAATCTAAAGAGTTTTGAAAGATTATTACTAATGCATCCACTATTTCTGGAGCTACTTCCTTAAGTACTCTGGGATGCAGCCTATCTGGCCCTGGGGATTTATCGGCCTTTAATCCATTCAATTTACCCAACACCACTTCCCGACTAACCTGGATTTCACTCAATTCCTCCAACTCCTTTGACCCGCGGTCCCCTGCTATTTCCGGCAAATTATTTATGTCTTCCTTAGTGAAGACGGAACCAAAGTAGTTATTCAATTGGTCTGCCATATCCTTGTTCCCCATGATCAACTCACCTGTTTCTGACTGCAAGGGACCTACATTTGTTTTAACTAATCTCTTTCTTTTCACATATCTATAAAAACCTTTGCAGTCAGTTTTCTTTCATAATCTATTTTCCCTTTCCTAATTAAGCCCTTTGTCCTCCTCTGCTGGTCTTTGAATTTCTCCCAGTCCTCCGGTATGCTGCTTTTTCTGGCTAATTTGTACGCATCATCCTTCGCTTTGATACTATCCCTGATTTCCCTTGTTATCCATGGATGTACTACCTTCCCTGATTTATTCTTTTGCCAAACTGGTATGAACAATTTTTGTAGTTCATCCATGCAGCCTTTAAATGTCTTCCATTGCATATCCACCGTCAACCCTTTTAGAATTAATTGCCAGTCAATCTTGGCAATTCACGTCTCATACCCTCAAAGTTACCTTTCTTTAAGTTCAGAACCATTGTTTCTGAATTAACAATGTCACTCTCCATCCTAATGAAGAACTCAACCACATTATGGTCACTCTTGCCCAAGGGGGCACACACAACAAGATTGCTAACTAACCCTTCCTCATTACTCAATACCCAGTCTAAAATAGCCTGCTCTCTCGTTGGTTCCTCTACATGTTGATTTAGATAACTATCCCGCATACATTCCAAGAAATCCTCTTCCTCAGCACCCCTGCCAATTTGATTCACCCAATCTATATGTAGATTGAAGTCACCCATTATAACTGTTTTGCCTTTGTCGCACGCATTTCTAATTTCCTGTTTGATACCATCTCCAACTTCACTACTACTGTTAGGTGGCCTGTACACAACATCCACCAGCGTTTTCTGCCCCTTAGTGTTTCGCAGCTCTACCGATACCGATTCCACATCCCCCAAACTAATGTCCTTCCTTTCCATTGCATTAATCTCCTCTCTAATCAGTAATGCTACCCCACCTCCTTTTCCTTTCTCTCTATCCCTCCTGAATATTGAATATCCCTGGATGTTCAGCTCCCAGCCTTGGTCACCCTGGAGCCATGTCTCCGTGATCCCAACTATATCATAGTCATTAATAGCTATCTGCACATTCAACTCATCCACCTTATTACGAATGCTCCTTGCATTGAGACACAAAGCCTTCAGGCTTGTTTTTACAACACTCTTACCCCTTATACAATTATGTTGAAAAGTGGCCCTTTTTGATTTTTGCCCGGGTTTTGTCTGCCTGCCACTTTTACTTTTCACCTTGCTACCTATTTCTTCTACCCTCATTTTACACCCCTCGGTCTCTACGCCCACACATTTAAGAAACCCTTTCCCTTTAACCCCATCCTCCACTGTCCCATTCAACACCCCACCCCCCTTATTCAGTTTAAAGCCACCCGTGTAGCAGTGGCAAACCTGCCTGCCAGAATGCTGGTCCCACACCTGTTAAGATGCAATCCGTCCCTTTTGTACAGTTCCCCCTTACCCCAAAACAGATCCCAGTGATCTAAGAATCTAAATCCCTGCCCCGTGCACCAGTTCCTCAGCCACACGTTCAGGTCCCGTATCTCCCTGTTCCTGCTCTCGCCAGCATGGGGAACTGGAAGCAAACCGGAGATAACAACCCTGGAGGTCCTGCTTTTCAACATTTTTCCGAGCTCTCTAAAGTCACGCTGCAGAATATTCATCCCCTTCTTTCCAACATCGTTTGTGCCGACATACACTACCACTTCCGGATGTTCACCTTCACCCTTGAGGATTTTCTGCACTCTGTCCGTGACATCCTGGATCCTGGCACCAGGAAGGCAGCACACCATCCTCGCATCCCGTCTGTTGCCGCAGAAACCCCTGTCCGTACCTCTCACGATGGAGTCTCCCACTACAATGGCCTTGCATGCCTTAGGCCTTTTTGGTTTTGGCTCAACAGCCCTATTCGCATCACAGGCCAGTCCACCGCTCACGTCTTCTGTCCCAACAGCTTCTAAGCGGATGAACCTGTTTACAAGAGGTACACCACCCGGGGGCGGTGGCATTTCATGCTTCCCTCCCTTTCTCACCGTCTCCCACCTTCTCTCTTCCAGTACCTTAGGTGTAACAATCGTACTGTAGGACTTGTCGAGGAACGACTCCGTTTCTCGTACGAACCGGAGGTCGTCCACTTGCTCCTCCAGTTCCCCAACACGGCCCTTCAGGAGCTCTACCTGGATGCACTTCTCACATTTGTAGCAGCCAGAGGCACCAGCGGTGTCCTTGACCTCCCACATACTGCAAGCATCGCACTGAATCAGCTTGCCTGACATCTCCTTCTTTCGTCTCTCCCTCTCAAGCGTATTGCGTGGTCTCCTCTCCTCAGCCTCCTCGCCGAAGACTCTCGAGCCAAAGACTCACACTTTACTCACAGGGCACTTCCCTCACTCACTGCCGCTCGCTAAGAGCCGTCCTGCTTAAATTGACTGATCAATTGCCTGATTTACCAATTTACAAAGCAAATTCCTCAGTTTTCAACTGTTTTCACCCCTCTGACTCACTTCTCTCCTCCCACTTGGGCTAGAGCCAATCAGTCGTATCTCTTGCTAATCTGCTGCTGCTGTTGTTCCTCCCAAATCTACAGCCGTTCCGATTCGAATCGCCACCTATTCTTTTTCTCCAGAGATGCTGCCTGACCCGCTGACTTACTCCAGCTTTTTATGTTTTTCTTCCCAGATCTGACTTACCTGCTGAGTTAATCCAACATTTTGTGTCCTTTTGTGCGTATTAACCAGCATCTGCAGTTCCTTTAGACATTACCTAACTTCAAATTTTAGAGATATAACGCGGAAACAGGCCCTTCGGCCCACCGAGTCAGCCATCCATGTTCTCCACAGATGCTGCCTGACCCGCTGAGTTACTCCAGCACTCTGTGAAACGTCACCTATCCATGTTCTCCACAGATGCTGCCTGACCCGCTGAGTTACTCCAGCACTCTGTGAAACGTCACCTATCCATGTTCTCCACAGATGCTGCCTGACCCGCTGAGTTACTCCAGCACTCTGTGAAACGTCACCTATCCATGTTCTCCACAGTTGCTACCTGACCCGCTGAGTTACTCCAGCACTCGGTGTTGATTTTGGCAAACTAGCATCTTCAATAGTTCAATGGTGTTTTATTTTTCACATGTACACCTGCAGAGTGAAATTATTTTTGCATATATTACACACGCGGGTGTTGACATTTTTTGCGTTGTTATTCAAAGTCCAAAGACGGGTCGGCCCGCGCGCTCGATGTACTGGAGCAGTTCCCGTGAACCGATGTCCCTCTCCTTTCCTCTCCTCGCCCGGCCATCTTTGTGTCCCCGGGGGGGGGGGCACCTCCTGCAGTCGACCGTGATGGGGCTGGAGGTATTACCCCGGTTCACCCTCCCACCGGCCCTCGCTCCTCACGCCCAACGTCTCCCGCTGCGTCCTGGTTACGCCGACCGACCGACGAGCCTTGTGGTCTTCCGGATCATTCCCTGTCTGAAGAAGGGCCCCAACCCTAAAGGTCTCCCTTCTATATTCTCCAGAGATGCTGCCAGACCTGCTGAGTTAAGGGCCTGTCCCACATGGGTGTCATTTGCACGTAAATCTACGCGACATCATGCACGTGTCGTGACGAGCACGTGATGCGCGCATGGTGCGTGGTGACGTCGGCAGTGACGCGCTGTCGTGTGCGGCTCCCCAAGATTTGGGGATGTACAAAATCTTCGAGCGCCATCTGCATGAAGCGCAAATGACGCCCAAGTGGTTCACGCCCTTTACTCCCTTATTGTGTATCTATCTGTACACTGTGGACGGCTCATTGTAATGATGTATTGTCTAATTCTGCTGACTGGTTAGCACGCAACAAAAGCTTTTCACTGTACCACAGTACACGTGACAATAAATAAACTATTTTGGCAAACCAGAACCTGCAGTTCCTTATGTCTTTTCTTTCCACCTTTTGCATATTTTGTTTGGGCGATCGTATTCAAGTATAATACTATTGGATAACAGGCAAAGCAAAGCTTTTCATTTTGGGTGCAGGTGACAATAATGGCGTCTAGTTTATTTTTAGTTTTTTAGAGATGCAGCGCGGAAACAGGCCCTTCGGCCCACCGTGTCCGCGCCGCCCAGCGATCCCCGCACATTAACACTATCCTACACACACGGGGGACATTTTTTTTTACATTTACCTAAGCCAATTAACCTAGAAACCTGCACGTCTTCGGAGTGTGGGAGGAAACTGAAGATCTCGGAGAAAACGCACGCAGGTCACGGAGAGAACGTCCAGACTCCTTACAGACAGCACTAGACATGGGACATCATGTGGCGGGTTATACAAATCATCGATGAGTGTACACTTGGGGTATAGTTCTGGTGGCCACCATACCGGCGGTCATGGTGGAGCAGCGGTAGAATTTTGCCGGAGACCCCCGGTTCGATCCCGACCTCGGGTGCTGTCTGTACGGAGTTTGCACGTTCTCCCCGTAACCTGCGTGGGTTTTCTCCGAGATCTTCGGTTTCCTCCCACGCTCCAAAGACGTGCAGGTTTGTAGGTTAAGTGGCTTGGTACTTAACTTATAAATGTAAAAATTGTCCCTGGTGGGTGTAGGATAGTGTTAATGTGCGGGGATCGCTGGTCGGCGCGAACCCGGTGTGCCGAAGGGCCTGTTTCCGCGCTGTATCTCTAAACTAAACGTGGATAGGCTACTCGATGCATTTTCGCTACCCTGTCCACCTGTGCCTTCACTTTCAGGGAGTTCCGAACTTGCACCTTAAAGTCTCTCTGTACATCAATACTCCGAAAGACCTTGCCATTTTACTGAAAAAGTCCTCCTTGAATTTGACCTCCTAAAATGCATTACCTCACACTTGTGTGGATTGAATTCCATCTGCCTTGGCCGAAATAGCTGGGTCATTGCAAACAGCAATTGATAGGGAACCATACGTTTGCTTGGTTTGGAGTAACTCACATCAAGTCTGACCGCGGTAATTGCCATTTTAAACACAGCATGTACAGGTTCCACCACCGATTATCTGGCACCCTTTGGCTCCAGCGCCTTTCTGGGTTATCCGTGTTGCCGGACCAACAGAGGTCACGGCCTTCAAACGGTACCGGAGCATTCCGCCCAGGGGCCGAGATACCGGGCCGCAAAGTCGGCCTCGGAAGTCGGCTATGGGAACGGATCTGCCGGCTCCAGCCGGGCCGGAGTTCCAGAGCCCCGGCTGCAGGAGGCAGATTCGTCCCGCTGATCGGCCGCGGAAGTCCCGATGAGGTCGAGGTCGGCCGCCTCACCCGGCCTGGGTGCCACATTTCCGGGGGGGATTTCAAATGCACTCTCATAATTTTGGCCGGATTGGTAAAAGGGTTAAGGTGAAGGGGAATAGATTCAATAGGAATCTGATCGATAACCTTTTCATACAAAGGGTGGTGGGTGTACGGAACAAGCTGCCAGGTGAGGTAGTTGAGGCTGGGACTATCCCAATGTTTAAGAAACAGTTAGACGGGCACATGGATAGGACAGGTTTGGAGGAATATGGACCAAAGGCGGGCAGGTGGGACTAGTATAGCTGTGACATAGAATCATAGAAAATAGGTGCAGGAGGAGGTCATTCGGCCCTTCGAGCCAGCACCGCCATTCATTGTGATCATGGCTGATCGTCCCCTATCAATAACCCGTGCCTGCCTTCTCCCCATATCCCTTGACTCCACTAGCCCCTAGAGCTCTATCTAACTCTCTCTTAAATCCATCCAGTGACTTGCCCTCCACTGCCCTCTGTGGCAGGGAATTCCACAAATTCACAACTCTCTGGGTCAAAAAGTTTTTTCTCACCTCAGTCTTAAATGACCTCCCCTTTATTCTAAGACTGTGTGGCCCCTGGTTCTGGACTCACCCAACATTGGGAATTTTTTTCCTGCATCTAGCTTGTCCAGTGTGACATGTTCGGCAGTAAGGGCTAGTTGGGCCGAAGGGCCTGTTTCCACGTTGTATCTCTCCATGACTCCATGATATTACAAGGTGGTGCCAGACCACAAGTTGCTGGAAAATCGGTGGTGGACTTATACTCATACGTCTGTGAGCTTCTAATCACAAGGTAGTTGACTTCAAATACACCTCACGCTGCCTCGGCAAGGCCAGCAGCAGAATCAAGGACCAATCTCACCTCAATCACTCTTCTCCCCTCTCCCATCTGGCGAGAGGTACAGAAGTGTGAAAACGCATACCTCCAGATTCGAGGACAGTTTCTTCCCAGCTGTTACCAGGCAACTGAACCATCCTAACACCAACTGGAGAGCGGTCCTGAGCTACCATCTACCTCATTGGAGATCCTCGGACTATCTTTAATTGGGCTTTTCTGGGCTTAATCTTGCCCTAAACATTATTCAAATATCATGTATCTGTACACTGCACACGGCTCGATTGTAATCATGTATTGTCTTTCTGCTGACTGGTTAGCACGCACCAAAATGCTTTACACTGTACCTCGGTACACGTGACAATAAACTAAACTGAACTGGGCGGTGTTGCAGATAGTTAAGATACCGTAGCTGTCACAAATTGCAGCAGGATCGGTTAGCCAAGTGGGCTGAGGAATGGTTGATAGAGTTTAATACAGAGAAATGTGAGGTGCTGCAGTTTGGGGAAATCTAACATAGGCAGGACCTATACAGTGAATGGTAGGGCTCTGGGGGGTGTCGTAGAGCAGAGGGATCTAGGAGTATGGTTCTAGGTGTCTGGTTCCTTGAAGTTGGCGTCACTGGTAGATAGGGTGGTCCATGAAATAGGGGTGGCACGGTGGTGTAGCGGTAGAGTTGCTGCCTTAAAGTGCCATAGATCCGGGTTCCATCCTGACTACGGGTGCTGTCTGTACAGATTTTGTATGTTCTCCCATGGACCGTGTGGGTTTTCTCCAGGTGCTCCATTTTCCTCCCACACTCCTACGACGTGCAGGTTTGCACCGGAGACCGACACACAATGCTGGGGCAACTCAGCGGGACTGGCAGCATCTCCGGAGAGGAATAAGAGAGGTAGGCCGTTCGGGACTGAGATGAGGAAAAACCTTCCCACCCAGAGAGTTGCGAATCTGTGGAATTCCCTGCCACAGAAGGCAGCGGAGGCCAATTCACTGGATGTTTTCAAGAGAGAGTTAGATATAGCTCTTGGGGCTAACGGAATCAAGGGATATGGGGGAAAAAGCAGGAACGGGGTACTGATTTTGGACGA
Source organism: Leucoraja erinaceus (assembly GCF_028641065.1). Classification (NCBI taxonomy): domain Eukaryota; kingdom Metazoa; phylum Chordata; class Chondrichthyes; order Rajiformes; family Rajidae; genus Leucoraja; species Leucoraja erinaceus. The sequence continues at coordinate 36,461 of NW_026576768.1, read as the reverse complement.
TCAGCAGTCAACAAAGAAGAAGATGATTGAAATTTATTTATTGCCTTCTGTCGCAGTGAGAAATGTCGATTCCACTGTGGTGGATGTTTATGTTAAATTCTATTGTGTATTGTGTTATTTTTATTCGTATGGCTGAATGGTAACTCAAATTCCACTGTACCTATTGTGACAATAAACATGAACTTGAACTTGATCATCTCGACCCGAAACGTCACCCATTCATAGAAACATAGGAACATATGTCCAGGAGTAGGCCATTCGGCCCTTCGAGCCAGGCTCGAAGGGCCGAATGGCCTACTCCTGCACATATGTTCCTATGTTTCTATGAATGAGTGACGTTTCAGGTCGAGACCCTTCTTCAGACTGAGAGTTTTGCGATTGGCTTTAGAATTGTATATTGCCCTTAGTGTGTAGGGTAGTGTTAACACACAGTGTGGTCACTGGTGGCTGTGGACTTAGTGGGCCGAAGTTCCTGTTTCCGTGCTGTATCTTTGAACTAATCTATTTTTTTAAATTGTCGTGAACAAAGGAACTCGCCCTGTTGGCGTCGTGACAAAGTAGACGTGGCTTTAATTGAACGTTATTTGCTCCGGGGGGAGTTTAGAATTTCCCCGGTGGCTCCATGTGCAGACACAATAAGTGCTCCCATCGGGACTTACTCTCAATGTCCTTCCCACTCGAATGCAGTCATTGCTTTCATTAACCCTTCCACCGCCACAAAAGAACAACGGCACAGCTGAGAACTGCGAACAGCCGAGGCCTCCGTGACCCTGCAGTTGCTAACCATTTTAACTCCCCTTCGCATTCCCACACTGACTGCCCTTGTGCAGGATGGAACTGCGGATGCAGGATTTACGCCAAAGTTGTGACTTTCTGTTTTACTGCCAACAAGTTGCCAGCAGACGTTAAAACAGATGACAGCGGGCAAGGTTTTAAAAAGAGGGTAGTGGGTAGGGATGCCAACTGTCCCATATTTGCCGGGACATGCCGTATATTGGGCTAAATTGTCCCGTACTGGACCGCCCATGTCCCGTGTTTGACCGCTATTACTCGGGTCGAGGGGACTGTCGGGTTGGACCCCGCCTCACCCGTCCCGACGTAGTGCAGCCCGTGGAGTGCAGCAGCAGCAGCAGGAGCAGCGCCTCGCCCATGGCCCTGTCGGTCGGCAGCCCGGCCAGTTGTCCGACCTTCGGACCTTCGCTTACCGCCGACACCGCCACAACCACCCCTCCTTCTCATGGCCGATCATCGGTTCACGAGTTGGACGGGGCGCCAGGGTTTGCGTGCAGCAGAACTCAAAGCCAGCTGAGGAGTTTTGGCTCGGGCCGCGCAAAGTCGTGCACAAAGTCCGGCCCCCTGGCCAAAACTCCTCAGCTGGCCCGCCTGGCTGGGCTTTGTGTTACAGTCCAGCACCCCGGGCCAACTCATGATTCACCCAGCCACGGCCCGAGTCGGTCACCGAATTGCCGTGGGGAATTTGTCCCGTATTTTCACCTTTTGTCCCTTATTTGGGAATGAGAAAGTTGGCAACCTTAGTACCGGGTTCCTGGTAGGCGCTGCCAGAGGTGGCAATGGATGTAGGTACAACAAGTTGTTTTTAGATATGCACATGGATGTGCCGGGAATAAAGGAGGGATATGAATTATTTTCAGGCAGAGGAGATTGGTTTGTATCAATTATCAGTGTAAACAGCATTTTACTGTTGTATGTTGTTAATAATACCAAAATGTATCAAAAATAACGTGATTAAATATGCTTAGCTTGTCAGCTGTAAGCAATGATGTTTTCCATAGAACATAGAACATAGCTCAAATTTTGGAAAAATGCTCCAATACCAACAACAAAAATCTGGATTTCAAACATGTTCGAAACACTACACTTGGAAGAGATGAGACTCTTCCTAGCAGGCAAAGCAGATCACTTCCAAAAGACGTGGTCTGCATTTATGGAACTATTACAAGCATAAGGTGCAATAATAAGTTAAAACATAAAGGCTACCAGGATCTGGTAACGGGGGGTATAAAATAAATTTTTAATAAAAACACGGTTGGTATATCCTTTTTTGCGGAGTTTTGTGTTACAATAGAGCGATTGATTTTCCTTTCTTCTTTTTTTTCTTTTCTTTCTAGGGTCTTATTTCTTTTCTTTACTTCCTTCTCTAATTCCTTCCCTAAGGGGTTCTCTTCTCCCAACACTTTCCTGCACCTTCACGACTCTTGCTTACTTTCCTTACTTCTTTTATTTCTATCTTTTTTAAAGCTCAAAAAATGAAGTGGTACAACATAATGTAATAAGATATATGCGATGTATTAATGTGATTTACTGAACTGCTAATAAAAATTAAAAAAAAAGAAAAAAAAACAAAACATAGAACATAGGCCATAGAACATAGAACATTACTGCACAGGAACAGGCCCTTCAGCCCACCAGGTCCGTGCCGAACTTGATGCCAACTTATGATTGAATTGACTGATTGAGAGGCGCAGTTTGAAAACAGTCCTCTCAGCCCATCACCGATACACACAAAGTGCTGGGCCTGTCCCACTTGGCTATTTTTTTCGGCGACTGCCAGCATCATTGACTGACGTATGAGGTCACCGAAAAATCCGGGGCGAGACACGGCGTGATGACGTATAACGCGCGGCGTTTTCTTAAAGCGTCGCAACGTATTTTTTGTCGCCGCTGGATTTTGAAATGTTCAAAATCTTTTGGCGACATTGATATGTCGCCGATAAAGTCGCCAAGTGGGACAGGCCCTTTAGCGGGTCAGGCAGCGTCAGTGGAGAACAAGGGAGAACAGTGGAGAACAATCATGAGAGACCTCTTCCACCCCTGCAACGGACTGTTCCAGCCGCTACGGTCAGGCAAACGCCTCCGTTGCCATGCAGTGAGAATGGAGAGGTTGAGAAGGAGTTTCTTCCCAGAGGCAATTCGGACTGTAAACGCCTTTCTCACCAGGGACTAACTCTACTGAACGTTTTTCCTTCTATTATTTATTATGTAAAATAATATGTGTGTTATGATTGTGTTTATAATTTGTTTGGTTGTTTTGTTGTTTGTCTTTTGCACAAAAGTCCGCGACCATTGCCACTTTCATTTCACTGCACATCTCGTATGTGTATGTGACAAATAAACTTGACTTGACTTGACTTGACTTGACTTGGATAGATGACGTTTCGGGTCAGGAAACCTTCAGACTGACCAGACCCGACTGCAACAGCAACTACAACAGTTATTATCTGCAATAGTACAATATCATTATTATTGCACTATATTTATGATTTATTGAGCATGTGTGCATGTGTATACACACACTGAACGTTTTTTTCCTTCTCTGGTTATGTACAAAGTTTACATATTGTGTTGTGCTGCAGCAAGTACGAATTTCATTGTTCTATCTGGGACACATGGCAATAAAACTCTTGACCCGATGTGAAACGTCGCCTATCTTTTTTCCTCTTCTCTGTTGAGGAAAACAATTTAAATTCCCACAGAAGAATGGAATAATGATGCAGAGCAGGCGTGTATATCTAGTCTCCAAGCTGTGCCTCAGAGCTTCATAACATCCTGAACCAGGTTCCCTTGTTCCGACACTCAGTTGCTTTACTTCCTTCTGCAGAATTTGATTGTTCACACTGGCAAAACAGCTCAGAATTCAGATTAGTTTGGGTGTCAGGGGTTAGAGTCATAGAGTCATGGAGTGATACAGTGTGAAAACAGGCCCTTCGTCCCAACTTTCCCACACCGGACAACATGTCCCAGTAACGCTAGTCCCACCTGCCTGCGTTTGGCCCATGTCCCTCTAAACCTGTCCTATCCATGCACCCGTCTAACTGCTCCTTAAACGCTGGGATGGTCCCAGCCTCAACTACCTCCTCTGGCAGCTCGATCTATACACAACCCTTTGTGTGAAAAAAGTACCCATCAGATTCCTATTAAATCTTTTCCCCTTCACCTTAAACCTACGTCCTCTGGTCCTTGATTCCCCTACTCTGGGCAAGAGACTCTGTGCATCTACCCAATCTATTCTTCTCATGTGTCCCAGCCTGCTCAACATCTCCCTTGAACTCACACCCTCTAGTCCTGGCGACATCCTCATATGGGAGGAAGGCAGGATAATGGGATTGAGAGGGAAAGATAGATCGGCGGCAGGGTGGCGCGGAGGTAGAGTTGCTGCCTTACAGCACCAGAGAGCCGGGTTCAATCCTGACTACGGGTGCTGTCTGTACAGAGTTTGCACGTTCTCCTCGTGACCTGCGTGGGTTTTCTCCGGGTGCTCCGGTTTCCTCCCGCACTCCACGGACGTACAAGTTTGTAGGCAAATTGGCTTCAGTAAAATTGTAAATTGTCCCTGGTGAGTGTAGGTAAGTGTTAGTGTGCGGGGATTGCTGGTCAGTGCGGACTCGGTGGGCCGAAGGGCCTGTTTCCTCGCTGTATCTCTAACCTGTAAAACTAACCTAAAGCAGCCATGTCTAAATGGCGGAGTAGATTTGATGGGCCAAATGGCCTAATTCTAATCCTATAACCTATGAACGTGAAAGTTTGTGGTTGATATGACATTTGCAGAGGAGGGTGATGGTTTAGATTAGTTTAGTTTAGTTCAGTTTTATTGTCACGAGTACCGAGGTATAGTGAAAAACATTTGTCACGTGCTATCCAGTCAGTGGAAAGACAATACATGATTACAATCGAGCTGTTTACAGTGTACAGACGCATGATAGGGGGTTAACGTTTAGTGCAAATATAATATAAGTGTTGAACAGACTGTGAGCTGAGATGGAGTTGCCAGCTAAATTTTAACAGCACCGTATTTGCAACCCTGCTTAGTAAAACAAGGAGACATTTTCGAAGAATGCTTGAGCTAATTCAGACACCAGTAGATCATGAAGACACCAGTAAGGCCGCTGAGATAAGCTTTGCTTTCCCAAAGACATCCGAGACCAGCTGATAGTCTGATAGGACAAAATAACTCACGCCATTATGGTACCAGGGAGAATAAATAGCCAGCTGACACATAATCACCTGGTGTTTTTAGTGATAATACGTGCTTTCACCATGAGAGTTTGCGTTTCATCTTCGGGGAGAGTGAAGAGCTTCACCAAGGAGAGGGAGAGAGAGGGAGAGCTTGGACCGTGGTGTGTGTTGGTGCCAGGCAGAGCAGACGGGAGACTCGAATACCCAGAGGAGCGTAAGAGTTATTTTGTATTGAGCCTTTATTGATAGTTGATAGAAGTTTATGTCTTTTACTTGCGTTTGCGTTAATAAATAATAATTTGTGCTCTTCAGCATGTACTTCCTCCGTTGATTGATCCGAATCCTTGAATCCTGCGTATAGTTCATTACAGCCAGTGAATTCCAATCAAAGATAGTCCGAGGGTCAACAACGAGGTAGATATTAGTACAGAACTCCTATCTAGTTGTGGTTGGATAAGATGAGAATGTTATAGGCTCAAGCAAAGCGTCTGGAAGCAAATGGAAGAACATGAACTCGGTGAAAGACGCTCTTTGGTCTGCCCGAGCGTTGTTCACCGCCCAGCGGAGCGAGATGTCCATCGGGGAATGTTGCCGACTGGCCCGCTGCAGACTGTAGGAGTACGTGCTGAGGGACGCACTGAAGTTCGGTGCAGCCAACGTCAAGGCTTCGTGGGGGAGGACCACAGTCTAGGGTCCTTCCACTGCTGGACATAGGGGGCAGGGTGTGGTGGAGACGCCCCCCAAACGAGGGATGGTATATCACCCCAGGGGGTGACATAAGTGTGAAGGATGCTGGGATGATCATTTGTGAACACTACTGAGTATAACACTAATTAATGTAGAGTGGCTGAGAATGTTTTTGGTTTCTATATATTTTTATTCTGAATAATGTTTATTTTTGGAAGAAAAGAATGGTTAAAAAGCTGGACTTTCATCAACGGTATCAAAGTATTTTATTGGTCACATTCACACATACACCTAGGTGTAGTGAAGTGAAATGCTTCTTGCCATTTTGCAGCACATAAAGAAGGAATACAGACATAATATTAATAAGAGTTTTAAACATAAAGAACATCCCTCCCACAATGGTTCCCATTAAGAGTCCAGTCCCCAACCCCATGTCCACCCATAATCGGGCCTATTGAGGCCTCCACAGTTGCCTCTACGGAGGCCCAATGTTCCAGGCCGTTCTCGCCGGGTGATGTTGCTCCGGCGTCGGGAGAGTTCTCTCAGCGGGATGGGAACCCTGGAACGGCCGCTTCCGTACTGGAGGCCGCGGCTTCCGAAGCCAACAAGGCCGCGCCGGTTGGAGCTCCACAACTGGCGATCTCATCTAGAGATCCCAGGCTCCCGGTGTACAGTTCAGCGCCGCCGCCCGCAGCTGACCGCTCCACAGACCCACAGCTCCGCGATGTTTCATCGGCGGTCTTCAGCTCACCGGAGCTCCAGCGCGGCGACCCGGGCAAGGCATCGCCCGCTCCGCAATAGCGCTCCAGCGCTGTGCCGCCGCCGAAGCCGAGGTTCTGGGCGGTCCCCGACAGGAAACGCCGCTCCAGGCCCGCTGGTAGGCCGTGAGGACGGGTCGAAGCTGCAGCCCGGAGAAAAGCTGCCTCTCCGACCAGGTGGGGACCCTGAAAGGTAGTTTCCCCCTTCCCCCCTCCCCCCCCCCCCCCCACCACATAAAAAAGTCTAGACCCCCAAACAAAACACTTAACCAGCTAAAATAAAAAATAAAAAGATGAAAAGACAGACAGCTGCTGGCTGGGCAGCCGTGCACAGGACAGCGCCCCCGAGATGTAGGATAGTGTTAATGTACGCTGATCATGGAAGACTACATTCATAGAAACATAGAAAATAGGTGCAGGAGTAGGCCATTCGGCCCTTCGAGCCTGCACCACCATTCAATATGATCATGGTTGATCATCCAACTCAGTATCCTGTACCTGCCTTCTCTCCATACCCCCTGATCACTTTAGCCACAAGGGCCACATCTAACTCCCTCTTAAATAAAGCCAATGAACTGGCCTCAACTACCTTCTGTGGCAGAGAATTCCAAAGATTCACCACTCTCTGTGTAAAAAATTATTTTCTCATCTCGGTCCTAAAAGATTTCCCCCGTATCCTTAAACTGTGACCCCTTGTTCTGGACTTCCCCAACATCAGGAATAATCTTCCTGCATCTAGCCTGTCCAACCCCTTAAGAATTTTGTACGTTTCTATAAGATCCCCCCTCAATCTTCTAAATTCTAGCGAGTACAAGCCGAGTTAACTTTCTTCATATGAAAGTCCTGGCATCCCAGGAATCAGTCTGGTGAACCTTCTCTGCACTCCCTCTATGGCAAGGATGTCTTTCCTCAGATTAGGAGACCAAAACTGTACGCAATACTCCAGGTGTGGTCTCACCAAGACCCTGTACAACTGCAATAGAACCTCCCTGCTCCTATACTCAAATCCTTTTGCTATGAATGCTAACATACCATTCGCTTTCTTCACTGCCTGCTGCACCTGCATGCCTACTTTCAATGACTGGTGTACCATGACACCCAGGTCTTGTTGCATCTCCCCTTTTCCTAATCGGCCACCATTCAGATAATTCATAAGTGACAGGAGCAGAATTAGACCATTCGGCCCATCAAGTCCACTTCTCCATTTGATCGTGGCTGATCTATATCTCCCTGTTAACCCCATTCTCCTGCCTTCTCCCCATAACCCTCGACACCCGCACCAATCAAGAAGCTATCGATCTTTGCGTTAAAAGTAATGCAGGGTTAAACTGATCTCCTGTGCCTGCACGTGCTCCATATCCCTCCACTCTTCCAATATCCTTGTTCCCACCCAAAACCTTAAACACCAATATCACATCTGTTTCCACCGCCACCCCTGGCAGCGTGTTCCAGGCACCCACCACTCTCTGTGTAAGAAAACCTTCTTTAAACTTTGCCCCTGTTATCTGAAAGGCATCTTTGACATTTGCGCTCTGGGAAAAAAGTGTCTCACATCATTTAAAATACTTCCATCAGGTCTCTCCTCAGCCTGTTTGTGTGTCATGTTCTATATTGTTTGATCTTCCTGTTCTGCAGTATGTTCTTCCTGCAATTGTGTTTTTCTTTTAGATGCCACCACCTGCAATATTATTTAACTTTCCGATGTGTTTTCTAAAGTGTTTCAAATTCCTGATTAAACATTCAGCAGAAGTGGATAGTTTTGGACCTTAGTGGAGGACAATTCAATAGGTAACCACAGGAGGAAAAATACTCCACTCCCAAGGTTGTGAAGGAAGGAACTGAAGATAGACACAAAACGCTGGAGTAACTCAGCGGGTCAGGCAGCACCTCTGGAGAACATGGATAGGTGAAGTTTCACAGAGTGCTGGAGTAACTCAGCGGGTCAGGCAGCATCTGTGGAGAACATGGATAGGTGACGTTTCACAGAGTGCTGGAGTAACTCAGCGGGTCAGGCAGCATCTGTGGAGAACATGGATAGGTGACGTTTCACAGAGTGCTGGAGTAACTCAGCGGGTCAGGCAGCATCTCTGGAGAACATGGACAGGTGACATTTCAATTTGGGACTGGAAGGGTCCCGACACAAAACATCACCTATCCACGTTCTCCAGAGATGCTGCCTGATCCGCTGAGTTCCTCCAGCACTTTATCTATCTTTGGTAAACCAGCATCTGCACTTCCTACTTTCTTGATTCACTCCCGATCTCATCAATAAATATCAGAGATTGGATTAACAGTCGAGAGTCAAGAATTGTCATATGCAGTGAAAACAGAACACTGGGCCTGTGCACAGCCCATATCCTTCTGAACCTGTCCTATCCATGTACCTGGCCAATTGTTTCTTGAGATAGTCCCTGCCTCAATTACCTCCTCTGGCAGCTCATCAAAAAATAGCGGAGTAAAAAAAAAAAATAGCAGAGTCAGGAGATATGGAGAGAAGGCAGGTACAGGATACTGAGTTGGATGATCAGCTATGATCACATTGAATGGCAGTGCTGGCTCGAAGGGCCGAATGGCCTACTCCTGCACCTATTGTCTATTGTCTATTACATACACCCACCACCCTTTGTGTGAAAATGTTTTCCTCTCAGGTTCTTATTAAATCTATCCCCTCGTACCTTAAACCTACACCTGGTTCTAGATTCCATTACTCTGGGTAAAAGATTCAGTGCATTCACCGTATCTATTCTGCTCATTATCGTATACAGATCATCCCTCATCTTCCTATGCTCCAAGAAATGTAGTCTTCCATGATCCGCGTACATTAACACTATCCTACACACACGAGGGACAATTTAGAATATTACTGAAGCCAATTAACCTACAAACCTGTGTGTCTTTGGAGCGTGGGAGGAAACCGGAGCACCTGGAGAAAACCCACGCAGGTCACGGGAGAATGTACAAACTCCGTACAGACAGCACCCGTAGTCAGGATCGAACCCGGGTCTCTGGCGGCATTATTAATTAATTGATTTTTAAAAATCTATGAGCATCTTGCATGGTGGCGCAGCGGCAGAGTTGCTGCCTAACTGCACCAGGTATCCAGGTTCGATCCTGACTACGGGTGCTCCTGTTTGTACGTTCTCCCTGTGACCGCGTGGGGTTTCTCCGGGTGCTCCACTTGCCTCACACACTCCAAACATGTCCAGGTTTGTAGGTTAATTGGCTTTGGTGAAGGTTGTAAATTGTCCCTAGTGTGTGGGATAGTGCTAGTGTACGGGGTGATCGCTGGTCGGCGTGGACTTGGTGGGCCGACGGGATTGTTTATGCAATGTATCCCTTAACTAAACTACACTAGACCATTGTATTGGACGGAGCTGTTCCCAGACCAAGCTGTGATGCATCCTGGTAAAATGTTCTCTACCGTGCATCTGTAGAAGTTGGTGAGAGTTGTAGCTGGACATGCTGGACTTCCTAAGCCTTCTAAGGAAGTGGAGGCGTGGGTGTACTTTCTCAGTCGTTGCTTCAATATGGGTGGTCCAGGAGAAGTTGTGGGTGATGTTGACTCCGAGGAATCTGAAGCTTTCACCCATCTCCACTTCGGCACCGTCAATGCAAACTGGGGCATGTGAACCGCTTCACTTCCTGAAGCCCATCACTGTCTCCTTTGTCTTGCCGACATTGAGAGAGAGGTTGTTGTCTCGACACCAGGACACGAGGTTCTCGATCTCCTCCCTGTACTCCGTCTCATCATTAGTTGATGTCCGGCCCACAATGGTGGTGTCGTCAGCGAATTTGTAGATTGGATTAGACGTGTACACGGTTGCACAGTGGTGGGTGTACATGGAGTAAAGAAGGGGGTTGAGAACACACCCTTGTGGAGCACCAGTTTCTCATCACTCGTTGACTAAAATAGCTGTGGGAAGAATTGCAGACAAGTATATCCAGATCTTCATCCGGCAACACAATGTCAGGAAGGAGGGAGTTTGAAACAGATGGCGGGAGTACTTCCTGTCCGCAGATACATCTGGTTGAAACGCCATCTGCATCATTTAATTCATTAAACACCTTCTGCAACAGCAGTGAAGGGTAGACACAAAACGCTGGAGTAACTCAGCGGGACAGGCAGCATTTCTGGAGAGAAGGAATGGGCGACGTTTCGGGTCGAGACCCATCCTCAGTCTGAAAGTCATAGAGATATGGAAAGGCAAGGTGTGAAAACGAAAGATCAAAGCAGTAGAATGGTTCATTGTTAGACAATAGACAATAGACAATAGGTGCAGGAGTAGGCCATTCGGCTCTTCGAGCCAGCACTGCCATTCAATGTGATCATGGCTGATCATCCACAATCAGTACCCCGTTCTGGCTTTGTTCCCATATCGTTTGACTCTGCTATCTTTAAGAGCTCTCTTTGAAAGTATCCAGAGAACCTGCCTCCACCGCCCTCTGAGGCAGAGAATTCCACAGACTCACCACTCTCTGTGAGAAAAAGTGTTTCCTCCTCTCCGTTCTAAATGGCTTATCCCTTATTCTTAAACTGTGGCCCCTGGTTCTGGACTCCCCCAACATCGGGAACATGTTTCCTGCCTCTAGTGTGTCCAAGCCCTTAACAATCTTATATGTTTCAATGAGATCCTCTCTCACCCTTCTAAACTCCAGAGTGTACAAGCCCAGCTGCTCCATTCTCTCAGCATATGACAGTCCCGCCATCCCGGGAATTAACCTTGTAAACCTACGCTGCACTCCCTCAATAGCAAGAATGTCCTTCCTCATATTAGGGGGACCAAAACTGCACACAATACTCCAAGTGTGGTCTCACCAGGGCCCTGAACAGCTGCAGAAGCACCTCTTTGCCCCTGTACTCGACTCCTCTTGTTATGAAGGCCAACATGCCGTATGCTTTCTTCACTGCCTGTTGTGGAGGCATCTGTGGAGGGAGTGGATCAGCGACGTGAAGTAGGGTCCCGACCCAATTTCCTCCACAGATGCGCCTTGACCTGTTGATTACTTCCAGCCTTTTCTTTTTATATGTTACTTGCTTTTTTTTTCAATTAATTTGCAGAATAAAGTTTTGACAAGTTTTGTGAAGCACGGTGGCACAAAAGTTGGTAGAGTTGCTGCCTCACAGCGCCAGAGGCCCGGGTTTTCATCCTGACTACGGGTGCTGTCCATATGGAGTTTAGACATTCTGTGGAATTCTCTGCCACAGAAGGCAGTGGAGGACAATTCACTGGATTTTTTTCAAGAGAGAGTTAGATTTAGCTCTTGGAGCTAACAGAATCAAGGGATATGTAGGGAGAAAGCAGGAGCGGGGTACTGATTTTAGATGTTTAAGAAGGAACTGCAGATACTGGAAAATACAAGGTACACACAAATGCTGGAGAAACTCAGCGGGTGCAGGAGCATCTATGTAGCGGAGGAGTTCGGTAACGTTTCGGGCCAAAACCTAGAAGGAGATAGGCAACGTTTCGGGCCGAAACCCGGAAGGGTTTCGGCCCGTAACGTTGCCTATCTCCTTCGCTCCTTAGATACTGCTGCACCCGCTCAGTTTCTCCAGCATTTTTGTGTACCTACTGATTTTAGATGATCAGCCATGATCATATTGAATGGCAGTGCTGGCTCGAAGGGCAGAATGGATATCTCCTGCACCTATTTTCTATGTTTCAATGTTTCTATGCCCTCTACTTTTATTCTGGGTAAAAGAAAGGTTGAAAGTGTAAGCAGATTCTTTTGTTCCTCAGTTCCCGTTGATCAGCAGATTCCTGCCTAGAACACCGTTCTAGCATTTCATCACTAAAAGTGCCAGCAATATTAGTATCAGTCTCAAATTGCAATGTGGTTTTAAGATCTTATGATTCTCATCAAAAAGCATAGAAACATAGAAACATAGAAATTTGGTGCAGGAGTAGGCCATTCGGCCCTTCGAGCCTGCACCGCCATTCAATATGATCATGGCTGATCATCCAACTCAGTATCCCGTACCTGCCTTCTCTCCATACCCTCTGATCCCCTTTGCCAGGCTTTGTCCTGGAGTATTGCGTACAGTTTTGGTCTCCAAATCTGAGGAAGGACATTATTGCCATAGAGGGAGTGCAGAGAGAGTTCACCAGACTGATTCCTGGGATGTCAGGACTGTCTTATGAAGAAAGACTGGATAGACTTGGTTTATACTCTCTAGAATTTAGGAGATTGAGAGGGGATCTTATAGAAACTTACAAAATTCTTAAGGGGTTGGACAGGCTAGATGCAGGAAGATTGCTCCCGATGTTGGGGAAGTCCAGGACAAGGGGTCACAGCTTAAGGATAAGGGGAAATCCTTTAAAACCAAGATGAGAAGAACTTTTTTCACACAGAGAGTGGTGAATCTCTGGAACTCTCTACCACAGAGGGTAGTTGAGGCCAGTTCATTGGCTATATTTAAGAGGGAGTTAGATGTGGCCCTTGCGGCTAAAGGGATCAGAGGGTATGGAGAGGAGGCAGGTACGGGATACTGAGTTGGATGATCAGCCATGATCATATTGAATGGCGGTGCAGGCTCGAAGGGCCAAATGACCTACTCCTGCACCTAATTTCTATGTTTCTATGTTTCTAATTCTGGTACTATCACGTATGAACGTGACCTTAGCCAGCCTGGGCGAGTTGGGCAAAGGGCGTGTGTCCACGCTGTGTGACATTTTGACTCCATGAGTCCATGGCACGCATGCAAAATTAACCGACAATGGGCACAAAACAAAATGAGAAACAACAACATAATCAAATTCATAGCAGAGGGAACAAACCGCTCACTGTTTCCCTATGAAATGTATATGTACGTTGTCGGGGAAACTTTCAGAACAGCTTCCGCAAACGGATAGACAAAACAATTTTTAATACAGGGATGTAATACTGAGGCTCCCTAGGTGCTGGTCAATAGACTATAGACAATAGACAATGCACAATAGGTGCAGGAGTAGGCCATTCAGCCCTTCGAGCCAGCATCGCCATTCAATGTGATCATCCCCAATCAGTACCCCGTTCCTGCCTTCTCCCCATATCCCCTGACTCCGCTATCTTCAAGAGCCCTATCTAGCTCTCTCTTGAAAGTATCCAGAGAAGCAGCCTCCACCGCCCTCTGAGACAGAGAATTCCACAGACACAACTCTCTGTGTGAAAAAGTGGTTCCCAATCTTCGCCCTTGTCTTAAACTGTGGCCCCTGGATCTGGACTCACCCAACATTGGGAACACGTTTCCTGCCTCTAGCGTGTCCAAACCCTTACCAATCTTATATGTTTCAATAGGATCCCCACTTCTTCTTCTTTTGTGTGGGGTGCACAGCCTAAAGTTGTTGGACAACTTGTTCTATTTGATCTTCCGTTTGTGCACGTCGAGTTGATTGCATTAGTCGAAACAGGGCGGACCTCGTGAAGGTAGCAATCTTCCACCCCAGATCTCCTCTCATCCTTCTAAATTCCAGAGTATACAAGCCCAGCCGCTCTATTCTCTCAACATATGATAGTCCCAGAAATTAATCTTGTGAACCTACGCTGCACTCCCTCAATAGCAAAGATGTCCTTTTCAAATTTGGGGACCAAAACTGCACACAACTCTCCAGGTGTGGTCTCACTAGGGCCCTCTACAACTGCAGAAGGACCTCTTTGCTCCTTTACTCAACTCCTCCTGTTATGAAGTCCAACATGCCATTCGCTTTCTTCACTGCCTGCTGTACCTGCATGCTTACTTTCATTGACTGATGAACAAGGACCCCCAAATCCCGTTGTACTTCCCCTTTTCCTAACTTGAAACCATTTAGATAATAATCTTCTTTCCTGTTTTTGCTACCAAAGTGGATAATCTTACATTTATCCACATTAGGCTGCATCTGCCATGCATCTTCCCACTCACCCAACTTGTCCAAGTCACCCAGCATTCTCATAGCATCCTCCTCACGTTTCAGGTCCCGACCCAAAACGTCACCCATCCATGTTCTCCACAGATGCTGCCTGACCCGCTGAGTTACTCCAGCACTCTGTGAAACGTCACCTATCCATGTTCTCCAGAGATGCTGCCTGACCCGCTGAGTTACTCCAGCACTCTGTGAAACGTCACCTATCCATGTTCTCCAGAGATGCTGCCTGACCCGCTGAGTTACTCCAGCACTCTGTGAAACGTCACCTATCCATGTTCTCCAGAGATGCTGCCTGACCCGCTGAGTTACTCCAGCACTGCGCTTTCTTTTGAGATACAGCACAGAGACAGGCCCTTCGGCCCACCGAGTCCATGCTGACCAGCAATATCCATACAGTAGCACTATCTTGCAGACTAGGGACAATTTACACTAGTTACCAAAGCAAATTAACCTATAAACCTGTACGGCTTTGGAGTGTGGAGGGAAACCAGAGCACCTGGAGAAAACCCACGCAGGTCACGGGGAGAACGTACAAACTCCGTACAGACAGCACCCGTAGTCAGGAAGAAACCCGGCCTGGGTCTCTGGCGCTGTAAGGCATCAACTCTACCGCTGTGCCACCGTGCCACACAAACCTGTACCTCAATGTACTAGTGTCTATGACAATCAACTCTGCTTGGACCCAAATTGGCTTCAAATTGACTGGAATTCAAATACAATATCCCAGTCTGAGGAAGGGTCTCGGCCCGAAACGTCACCTTGTTTGACCCGCTGAGTTACTCCAGCACTTTATGCCTATCTTTCAATGGGGGGGGGGGGGGGGGGGGGGGGGGGGGTGGGGGGGGGAAGAACCAGATTAATATCTTGACTGTAAAGATAAACAAAATAAATGATGTATTTATTAAAAATAAATTGGATAGTTATATGGACGGGAAAGGAATGGAGGGTTATGGTCTGAGCGCAGGTATATGGGACTAGGGGAGAATACGTGTTCGGCACGGACTAGAAGGGTCGAGATGGCCTGTTTCCGTGCTGTAATTATTATATGGTTATATGGTTATATAGGAAGGAACTGCTGATGCTGGTTTACACTGAAAATGCTGGAGTAGCTCAGTGGGACAGGCATCATCTATGGAGAGAAGGTATGGGTGACATTTCGGGTTGAGTCTGAAGACGGGTCTTGAACCATTCCTTCTCTCCAGAGTTACTCCAGCATTTTGTTTCTACCTAAAATATAAATTACCCACCTTCCCGTAACTGATCAAGGGCTTCTAATTCCGTCGTGGAGCTCCCGGCTTCCAAACACTTTAATTCGCCTTCCCATTCCCACACTGTCCTTTCTGTCATAGAAACATAGAAATTAGGTGCAGGAGTAGGCCATTCGGCCCTTCGAGCCTGCACCGCCATTCAATATGATCATGGCTGATCATCCAACTCAGTATCCCGTACCTGCCTTCTCTCCATACCCCCTGATCCCCTTGGCCACAAGGGCCACATCTAACTCCCTCTTAAATATATCCAATGAACTGGCCTCGACAACCCTCTGTGGCAGAGAGTTCCAGAGATTCACCACTCTCTGTGTGAGAAAAGTTCTTCTCATCTCGGTTTTAAAGGATTTCCCCCTTATCCTTAAGCTGTGACCCTTTGTCCTGGACTTCCCCAACATCGGAAGCAATCTTCCTGCATCTAGCCTGTCCAACCCCTTAAGAATTTTGTAAGTTTCTATAAGATCCCCTCTCAATCTCCTAAATTCTAGAGAGTATAAACCAAGTCTATCCAGTCTTTCTTCATAAGACAGTCCAGACATCGCAGGAATCAGTCTGGTGAACCCTCTCTGCACTCCCTCTATGGCAATAATGTCCTTCCTCAGATTAGGAGACCAAAACTGTACGCAATACTCCAGGCTCACCAAGACCCTGTACAACTGCAGTAGAACCTCCCTGCTCCTATACTCAAATCCTTTTGCTATGAAAGCTAAGCTAAGCTGTCCTGGGCCTCCTCCATAGGCAGTGAGGCCCAGCGCAAATTGGAGGAACAGCACCTCATATTTTGCTTGGGCAGTTTACAGCCCAGCGGTATGAATCTTGAGTTTATTATGTAAAAGAATATGTGTGTTATGATTGTGTTTATAATTTGTTTGGTTGTTTTGTTGTTCCGCGAGCATTGCCACTTTCATTTCACTGCACATCTCGTATGTGTATGTGACAAATAAACTTGACTTGACTTGACTTGACTTGATTTCTCTCACTTCAAGTAACCCTTACATCCTCCCTCTCTCTCTATCTCCCCCTCTATGTGAGGTGTTTAGGTGTCTGGGATGCACGAGCCACGTCATAGCGGCCTCTGCAGTCCGTCTGTCTTTTTTTATTTTCTTGTCTCGTTTGAGTGTAGTTTAATGTGTTTTTTTTTAACTGGGTATGTGAGTGGGAGGGGGTGGGGGAAACTTTTAAAATCTCTTCCCTGTACGGTGGGCCCGACCTTTTCTCTGTCGGGTCTCCATTGTCGTTGGGCCTTGCACCGTGGAGCGGCCTCCAACCGGAACGACCCGGGGGCTCCAGTCGCCGAGCCTGCGGACCTACCCACAATCGCGGAGCTGGCCGAGTTCGGAACGGGTGGAGCGGTAGTGGCGCGCTGCTGCGGCCCGAACCAGGAGATTCGGGGGCTCCAGACACAGGTGTGGTGGACGGTGACATCGGGAGCCCGCGGGTCCCTGGTGGGAGACCACTTTTCAGAGCTTCCTCAACGGTGACTTCTCCCGCCCGAGTTGCGAGGTTGAAAAGTACCTGGAGCGGGGCTTTACATCTTCGCCCGGCGCGGCTTTAAATGGCCGCGGGACTTGCTAGCGCCCGCCGGGGGCTCCAACACCAAGACCCGGAGCGTGGCCTTGCATCGCCCGGCGCGGCTTTAATGGCTGCGGGACTTATTTACCATCGCCCGCCGGGGGCTTTGACTCTGACATCGGGAGGAGAATGGGGAGCGCAGGGGAGAGATAAGACTTTGCCTTCTGTCACAGTGAGGAAGAGATTCACTGTGATGGATGTTTGTGTAAATTGTGTTGTGTCTTGGTTCTTGTGTGGATGACTGCAGAAACCAAATTTTGTTTGAACTTCTGGGTTCAAATGACAACACATAAAATCTAATCTATCTAATCTAATCTCTCTATCCCTCCCCACCCAAATCATACCAGATGAACAGATTCCTGTTCTCACCTAGCAAACAGCTAACAATGGCCTGTTCCCTTTGACATTGTTTATTTTTTTGCATATCTTTCATTCATTTGTTTTATATCTCTCGACATCATCATCTATGCCTCATTTCTCTTTTCCATAAACAGTCTGAAGAAAGGTCACGACCCGAAACATCACCCGTTCCTTCTCTCCAGAGATGCTGCCTGTCCCGCTGAGTTACTCCAGCTTTTTATGTCTACCTTAGGTTTAAATCTAGCATCTGCAGTTCCTTCTTACACATGATGTGGAGAGATGAATGTATGAAAGATATGCAAAAAAGTAACAATGATAAAGGAAACAGGCTGTTTGTTAGGTGAAAATGGGAAGCTAGTACAACCTGGGTGGGGGAGGGATAGAGAGAGAGGGAATGCTGGGTGTACCTGAAGTTAGAAAAAATAAATAAATTTATATATATATATAGATCGTATATATATATATATATATATATATATATATATATATATATATATATATACGACCTATATATATATGTATGCATATTTGTGAATATGTGTATATATACACACACTGAACTTTTTTTTCTCTCTCATTTATTATCCTATCAAGGGATTTGGGGAGAAGGCAGGCACGGGTTATTGATTGGGGATGATCAGCCATGATCACAATGTATGGCGGTGCAGGCTCGAAGGGCCGAATGGCCTACTCCTGCACCTATTTTCTATTGTCTATTGTCTATTTTAGTCTAATCAATGACTTGTGCAACCCGCCACATGATGTCCAATATCGAATGGCTCGAAGGGCCGAATGGCCTCCTCCTGCACCTATGTTTCTATGTTTCTATTATATTGTTTACAGTGTACTATGTTTACATATTCTGTTGTGCCGCAGCAAGTGAGAATTACATTGTTCTATCTGGGACACATGACAACAAACCAAGTCAAGTCAAGAGAGTTTTATTGCCCTGTGTCCCAGATCGGACAATGAAATTATTGCTTGCTGCAGCACAAAAGAGTATGTAAATATAGTACAACATAGTGGAGATAAAAGTTCAGTGTGTCTATAGACCGTAGTTTAGTGGATTAGAGACAACGACCAGTGGTTTGAAACAAGATTTATTCTGAATCAAGGTTCGCTGGTATCACAAGTCCTAATACACAACTGACCACAAGGGTGGTCCTCAATCGACTGGTGGGCTGAGGCCAAAAACCGCGCAAAAGTACCGCACGAAAACCTCCCAGAGTCACGTGGGCGACGGCTTCCGACCGCAGGGTTCGACGCTGGCACGCACCAGTAGGTGCTACTACGATCCCTTGTGGCTAAAAGGATCAGGGGGTATGGAGAGAAGGCAGGTACAGGATACTGAGTTGGATGATCAGCCATGATCATATTAGAGTGCCAACCTGTGAGGCACTCTTAAGACAGCTGATGTTTAGTTTTATGTGTCGCCTGGACAAGTCAGAGAACCACATAATTGAAGCCTTAGTCAGCCCTCTGAAAAGCTGCTATAGATTCACTTCTAGGCTAAGACGGCATTGATGCAATAGCTTATATATATTTTAGGCTAATATGCAATTTCTTAATGTATCTTTGTAATTCTTTGTACTGTTTGATGTGTATATGGACCTGTGTCTGAAATAAAGCTTTAATAATATTGAATGGCGGTGCTGGCTCGAAGGGCCGAATGGCCTACTCCTGCACCTATTTTCTATGTTTCTATATTTCTATGATAGACCATATATACACAATACATAAACAGATGTAGTGCAATAATAATACCAGGCTGTTATTGTCCAGAGCTTATTTGGTGTCATGTTTAATAGCCTGATGGCTGTGGGGAGGAAGCTGCTGCTGAACCTGGATGTTACTGATTTCAGGCTCCTGTACCTTCTTCCCGATGTCAATGGTGAAATGAGTAGAGACACTCTCGATTCTCGGCTCTCGCTCCTGAATGTTCTGTTAGTGCGGTGTACAGGAGCACCTGGGGACTCGTCTGATTGCTCCGTCCGATCAAAGCACTGTCGGCAGCTCTCTGGGAACTTGGCCTCATTCCAATGCCGTTGGCTGTCTGGTCCTTACCGCCGTTGTCACAGGGGAGCAGGGACCACAGAGTGTGGAAGTGCATCGCAACTATCAACCTGAAAATAGACACAAGAAAGCTGGAGTAACTCAGCAGGGACGGGCAGCCTCTCTGGAGAGAAGGAACGGGTGACGTTTCGGGTCAGACTCTTCAGTCCCGCTGAGTTACTCCAGCTTCTTCTTCTTCTTCTGTCGTATGTCTTTTAGACCTGCAGCTCCGTTGAGGCGAGCCAGGCCAACGTGTCATCGTCCAGCTTTTTGTGTCTATCTTCGGATTAAACCAGCATCTGCAGTTCCTTCTTACACAGAACTACCAACCTGTCCCCCTTGACACCAGACACCGCCTGTTACATTTCACAGCCGGCTGTTAGTCACGTGCATGCCTGCACTTGTTCATTTCTCCCCCCTCCTCCAGAAACCATAGCTGTATTAAATTACCTTTATCAAATTACCTTGCCACTGTCTGGCAGCCGGGATCTTTGGAGGAAATGACCAGGTGATGTTTCAGGTCGAGACCCTTCCTCAGACTGAGAGTCAGGGGAAACGAGGGAAACGAGAGATATGAAAAAATACAGGGAACAAATCGATGTCCAAGGAAATGAAGAGCCCACAATGGTCGATTGTTGAGTGGTATGAATATTGATTTCTCTAATTTCAAGTAACCCCTGCATTCCCTCTCTCTCCGTCCACCCCCACCCAAGTCGCACCAGCTTCTTGTTCTCACCTAGCAAAGAGCTAGTAATGGACTGTTTCTTTTATCATCGTTACATTTTTGCATATCTTTCATTTATTTGTTCTATATCTCTCTACATCACCCTCTATTTCTCTCGTTTTCAATTCTCCCGACTCTCAGTCTGAAGAAGGGTCCCGATACGTCACCCATTCCTTCTCTCCAGAGATGGTGCCTGTCCCGCTGACTTACTCCAACTTGTTGTGATGAATGATGAAGCCCACAATGGTCCATTGTTGGCTGTGGAAGAGCTGATAACGAGGGGGAAATATGGATGTGAACAGTGGAACTGGCAGGATGACAAGGGTGGGGGGGGGGGGGAGGGGGGGGGGGGGGGGGGAGAGAGAGGGAATGCAGAGGCTACCTGAAATAAGAGAAGTCAACGTTCATGCCGCTGGGGTGCAAGCTGCCCAAGCGTAATATGAGGTGCTGTTCCTCCAATTTGCGCTGGGCCTCACCCTGACAGTGGAGGAGGCCCAGGACAGAAAGGTTAGTGTGGGAATGGGAAATGGAGTTAAAGTGTTTGGCAGCCGGGAGATGGTGTAGGCAAAGGTGGACTGAGTCTGGTAAATGGGAAATCTACAAGGCCAAGACAGACAAAGATCGCTTGTAAGATTGGGGATGGAGCACGGCCAGATAGTCAGATTTTGCAGGAGGGAAATGAAAGGGCAGGCAGATTTGATGGTAGTGTCGCAGTGGTCAAGAGTGGTTGTGTCTCTGGTGGGACAAGAGATGTGGTGATGGCATTTTGGTGGCACAGTCCAAGTTGACCTGGTGGAACATCTCTGGCAATGATGAGCTTCGACCGCCCCGATGCGGGGGCTACGATCGCCTCGACTGCAGATGGTTCCACTGCCCCGATCGCTGGAGAATAAAGAGGAAGACGATTGGACTTTATTGCCTTCCATCACAGTGAGGAACGTGGGGAATCCACTGTGGTGGATGTTTATGTTAACTTTTATGTAGTTGTGTGTTTTGTTGCTTTTCTTTTAGCATGGCTGTATGGTAATTCTCATATCACTGAACCTTAATTGGTACGGGTGATAATAAACTGACCTTGAAGCCTTGAAAAACCTCCAGGTAATTCATTTCAAGAAGGAAAATATTTAATAGCAACCCGAGGGGAAACTCAGTAGTAACGAATATTGTGGAATTCTCTGCCACAGAAGACAGTGAAGGCCAATTCACTGGATGTTTTCAGGAGAGAGTTAGGTTCAGCTCTTAGGGCCAAAGGAATTGCGGGATATGGGGAAAAAGCAGGAACCAGGCACTGATTCGGGATGATCAGCAATGATCATATTGATATTTTGATAGGATTTATTTGCCACACAACCAGGGCCGGTGGAATTTGGGTTGTCAGCAGCGGTACAATAATAAAGAACATACAACCATAATACAAATGTAACACAAACATCCACCACAGCATTCATCACTGTGGTGGAAGGCACAAAGTTTGGCCAGTCCTCCTCCATTTCCCCCCCGTGGACAGGACCAGAGTCCAGAGTCAGTCCAGGGTCAGCTCTTCCTCACCGGAGACCGCGGCTTTAAGTTGTTGTAGGCCGCAGGCCGGCGGTCGAGATTTAAAGACTCCGCCGCAGCCAGAAGCACCGTAGACTGCAGGGCCGGCGGTCGAAGCTCCCCTCCAGGGGTGATGTTAAGTTCATGCCGGGCCTGCGGTAGAAGTTGGTCGTGGACCGGCAGTGTTGGCTTCTTCTTCCCCCCCCCGGATCCTCCACGAGGGATCCCGGGCTGTAGACGCCGCACCAGCTGGAACTCTGCAGACCGCGACTTCAGGCTGCCGGCTGCCGTGGGCTTGCGAAACCGAGCGCTCCCCTCCAGCAAGCCCCAGCGAGGGCTCGCCCGCTCCAAGCCGAGGGTCCACGCTACGCCCGCCGCTGAAGTCCCGGGCGCGTCTCCGTGGAAAGGCCGCGCCGATCCTTGATGTTAGGCCACGGGGGAGGCGACTTGGAAAAAGTCGCCTCTCCATGGAGGAGGCGACCGAAACGGTTTCCCCCTTACCCCCCCACACAAAACACACCGAGAAACATCAAACACATACTTTAAAACATACTAAAAAAAATTAAAAAGTTGAAAAAAACTAACGTGCTGTTGACACGGCTGCTGCCAGAGCAGCGCCCCCTATTGAACAGCGGTGCGGGCTCGAAGGGCTGAATGACCTACTGCTGCAACTATATTCAATGTTTCTATGTTCCTAAACCTTAGAACGCAATGGGTGGTGGGTGTATGGAACCATAAGGTCACAAGGTTATAGGGGATAGGAGTATAATCAGGCCATTTGGCCCATCAAGTCTACTCCGCCATTCAATCATGGCTGATCTATGTCTCCCCACTAACCCCATTCTCCTGCTTTCTCCCCATAACCTCTGCCACCAGCCGCCAGAGGAGGTAGTTGAGGCAGGGACTTTCACTGCACTTAAAAAAGTTGGACAGGTACATGTACAAATCAGTAGCAAAGAAGGCAAACAGAATGCTAGCATTTATTTCCAGAGGACTAGAATACAGAAACAGGGATATAATGCTAAGGCTCTAGAAGGCGCAGGTTAGACCGCATTTGGAGTATTGTAAGTATAGGGAACTTGTGAATGTAGGGAACTTGGAATACCGGGAACTCAAGGTAAAGGAATCACTAGGAGGTAGTGACCATAATAAGGTATGTTTTAATCTGCAACTTGAGAGGGAGAAGGTTAAATCAGAAGTGTCAGTGATGCAGTTGAACAAAGGGGACTATGAAGGCATGAGAGAGGAGCTGGCCAAGGTAGACTGGAAAAGGATCCTAGCAGGAATGACGGTGGAACAGCAATGGCAGGAATTTCTGGGCATAATCCAGAAGACGCAGGATCATTTCATTCCAAGGAGGAAGAAAGATTCTAAGGGGAGTAAGAGGCAACGTGGGTGATAAGGGAAGTTAGGAATGGAATAAAACTAAAAGAAAAGGTGTATAACACAGCAAAGAGTAGCGGGAAGCCAGAGGGTTGGGAAACTTTCAAATTACGACAGAAGGTAACATAAAGGGCAATACGGGGTGAAAAGATGAAGTACGGGGGTAAGCTGGCCAAGAATATAAAGAAGGTTAGTAAAAGTTTCTTTAGGTCTGTTAAGAGAAATAGATCAGTAAAGACAAGTGTGGGTCCCTTGAAGGCAGACACAGGTGAAATTATTATGGGGAACAAGGAAATGGCAGATGAGTTGATCAGGTACTTTTGTTCTGTCTTCACTAAGGAAGACACAAACAATCGCGCAGATGTACTACAGGACAGAGGATCTAGGGAGACAGAGGAACTGAAAGAAATGTGCATTTGGCAAGAAATAGTATTGGAATAGACTGATGGAACTGCAGACTGATAAATCCCCAGGGACTGATGGTCTGCATCCCAGGGTACTGAAGGAGGTGGCTCTAGAAATCGTGGATGCATTGGTGATCACTTTCCAATGTTCTATAGATTCAGGAACAGTTCGTGTGGATTGGAGGGTAGCTAATGTTATCCCACTTTTCAAGAAAGGAGCGCGAGAGAAAACGGGGAATTATAGTCCAGTTAGCCTGACTTCGGTGGTGGGAAAGATGCTGGAGTCAATTATTAAAGAGGTAATAATGGGGCATTTGGATAGCAGTAAAAGGATTGGTCCAAGTCAGCATGGATTCATGAAGGGCAAATCCTACTTGACAAATCTGGAATTTTTTGAGGATGTGACAAGTAAAATGGATGAAGGAGAGCCAGTGGATGTAGTGTGTTTGGACTTTCAAAAAGCCTTTGATAAGGTCCCGCACAGGAGATTAGTGGGCAAAATTAGAGCAAATGGTATTGGGGATAGGGTATTGACATTGATAGAAAATTGGTTGGCAGACAGGAAACAAAGAGTGGGAATAAACGGGTCCCTGTCAGAATGGCAGGTAATGGTGAGTGGAGTGCCGCGAGGCTCGGTGCTGGGGCCAAAACTATTTACAATATATATTAATGATTTAGATGATGGAATTAAAAGTAACACTAGCAAATTTGCAGATGACACAAAGCTGGGTGGCAGTGTGAACTGCAAAGAGGATGCTAGGAGGATGCAGGGTGACTTGGACAGGTTGAGCGAGTGGGCAGATGCATGGCAGATGCAGTATAATGTAGATAAATGTGAGGTTATCCACTTTGGCGGCAAGAACAAGGAGGCAGATTATTATCTCAATGGTGTCAGACTAGGAAAAAGGGAAGTGCAACAAGACCAGGGTGTCCTTGTACACCAGTCACTGAAAGTAAACATGCAGGTACAGCAGGCAGTGAAAAAAGTTAATGGCATGTTGGCCTTCATAATGAGTTGATTTAAGTATAGGAGTTAGGTCCTTCTGCAGTTGTACAGGCCCCTGGTGAGACCACACCTGGAGTATTGTGTGCAGTTTTGGTCTCCTAATTTGAGGTGGGCATCTTTGCTATTGAGGCAGTGCCGTGTAGGTTTACAAGGTTAATCCTTGGTATGGCTGGACTGTCATATGAGGAAAGATTGGAAAGACTGGGCTTGTATTCACTGGAATTTAGAAGGATGAGGGGGGGGGTTCTTATAGAAACGTATACAATTATAAAAGGACTGGACAAGCTAAATGCAGGAAAAATGTTCCCAATGTTGGGGGAGTCCAGAACCAGGGGCCACAGTCTTAGAATAAAGGGGAGGCCATTTAAAACAGAGATGAGATAAAACTTTTTCACCCAGAGAGTTGTGAATTTATGGAATTCCCTGCCACAGAGGGCAGTGGAGGCCAAATCAATGGATTAATTTTACTTCGGAGTCACGTGAGTGATTCCGTGAAGAACCCAGCAGGTACTGCGCATGCGGCATTATCGCACAGCTGTGCAACGCGGCCAGCGGGAGTCGGGCTAGCTCCCGCATCCAAGGAACGAGAGGTAAGTACTTACCTTAATCGGGCCTTGTGGTTTTTGCTCCAGGGGGAGCAAAGTAGAGAGGCATGGTGAGCGGCCCCCGTTTCGACTCCAGCGTGGAGCCGACAGTGGACGGGGAAAAAGCGCTACCCGGACCGCAAACGCTGCGGACCGCTGCAAGGAGCTGCGCTATACCGGTCCGCTGAACAGCTGTTTGGTAACAGCAGCGGACCGGCGGGAAGTTTAAAAAACCCGACCGGCAGCCCTGCAGACTCCTGACCAGGAGAATCACCGCCCGGGAACCGCCACAACGCCGCCTGGAAAACGGCAGGCAGCCTCTACATGCAGGTAAGGGGAAATCTTACCAATTTACAGGTTCTACAGGAGCCAACTTCCTCCAAAACTGGAACAGGTTGGAGAAGGCAAAAATAAGTATGTCTGTCTCCCCAAGCCAGAGGAGGTCATGGAGTTCACCTCCAGGAGAAAAGGGGCACTGGCTGAATGCCAAGGGAGCTGACTCCTACCCCAGTGCTATTGCACTAGCCATCTCCCTTGTCAAGGGATTGATGCAACAGCGGAGTTTGAGCTATGCCTCCTCCAATTTAGCACACCCTTTTGCTCCCTCTTTTGAGGCTAGCTAAGGAGGCCAGGGCTGGGCTGGCTTAAACGCTGGGCAGGCGGACGAGAACAGCAGTATGCCAGGGGAGCAGGATCAGGAAGAGCTACTGGGTGTCGTGGGCCACTACATGGCTCCTCCACGCGACCATCTTCCCAACAAAAGTCCT
Source organism: Leucoraja erinaceus (assembly GCF_028641065.1). Classification (NCBI taxonomy): domain Eukaryota; kingdom Metazoa; phylum Chordata; class Chondrichthyes; order Rajiformes; family Rajidae; genus Leucoraja; species Leucoraja erinaceus. Next base: position 10,503 of record NW_026576768.1, on the reverse strand, counting down.
GCAGGAGCAGGCCTTTCCAGAGGCAAATCCGCAGGCAGCTGGGTCAGCAGACTCGCAGACAAGCAGCGAATTCTACAGAAGGGTCAAGATGTTACCGCCTTTGCTCGCCTTTTCCACGGATTATACTCTCCCAGGATGAGACTATCCCATTGCACTACCAGGGTGCTGACGCCTAAGATGTTCCCAAATTTGGGATACTCGACTGAACAATGGTGCATATAGACCTGCCCGCAACCCCAAATATATGGGGCTATGCAAACCGCTGCTGCGGGAAGAGAGGCAGATAAACCTGTGCGCCTCATGAAGGCAGGCCATGGAACGAGCAGGACATCGCATCCAACACCCAGCTGGCAGCACCCCTCGGCATCCACCAGTGAATCAAACAAGGACTGGTGAAAGCCTGGCGACCGCTTCACTTTACCCCCAAAGTTCTTTTTAGACGGGGCCCAGAGCGGAGCCGTGGGAAGATGCGCCGCCCCACCGACAGCACCAGCATACCAGCAAACTACGCCTTCATGAAAAAACAACAAACATGGAGGTAGGTAGTCTGGTTCCTCCCGTTTACACTAAACAAGGGTGTTCTACTAACTGCGTGGGGGGGCATTTACACTTGTGGATAAAGCATGGGATGCTGTCACAAATAACTAAAATATACTCAACAGTCTTAGAGGATAAAAACGAATTCAAATTGGGCATATTACCGCCAGTTCAGCAATGCGCCCAAAGGGCATTTTCTCCCTCTAAGAAAAGAGAAGTGAGAAGGTCAAGCTGAACTAGAAAGGCTCATTACTAAACGGATCATGGGAGTAAACATGAGCCATTGGAATTTGTATCGAATATATTCACCAAAACTACAAAAGATGGTGAATGTAGCATCATCATTGATCTAATATCACTAAATAAATCTGTTGAGTATATACACTTTAAGATGGAGATGGGTTCTTGTCACTGCCAGACATCTGATCTCCCTAGGATACCTATGGGGAGCATTGATATGGAAGATGCTAACTATCTTATACCCATACACTAGGATCATTATAGATACCTAAAAAATTTTTACCTGGATAATGGATATCCCGGTTAGGGCAACCATGGGAGCATATAGCATTCCCTATGGTCTAACCTCAGCCCTAAACTATTATAAATGGCCATGAAAATATTAAGAAAACAAGCATAATCATGGCATATATTGGATGATATCCTCATATTAGGGGAAACAAAGGGATTAGCTGTGGCAGCAGTTCTAGCTACGAAACAGCTCCCTAAAGCTGAGGTTTATCCCACGCCCAGATAAACCAGAATTGAAGCGTTAACTACCAAGGATTATCTGGGCTTCAATAATAATTCCGTCCATATGACTGTTACTTTGCCAAGGTACTTGGGTCACTATAATCAAATCATGAATGTACCCACTGAAGCTATATCACAATTAAGGTGGTGGGCAGACATATATTTGGCATAGTTTTCAGCCCTATTATCATCACCAATCCCAACCTGGTTATTAAAAACCGATGCCAGTACTTTAGGCTGGGGAGCAACTAAACTCCATATCCAGCACAGGTAACAGATGGACCAATTCACAAACATCGTTACTACACATACCGGGCATCAACTACTTGGGATTGGTGATCGCCTATTGGGCTAAAAAGCATATGCATTTCAAATGCAGCACGTACATATGTGGTTACGGATTGATAATACTATGGTGGTGGCTTATATCAACCATATGGGGAGCATAATAATCATTATTGTGCAACAAATTGGTCAAACAAATCTGGCAATGGTGTGTCAAAAGACATTTTAACTATCAGCTGCCTATGTCCTAGGAAGCTAGAACACAGTGGGAGACACCATGTCACGGGGTAAAATCTATGATTACATTGAATAGATGTCAAACCCAAAATATCTGCTAAATTTATTAAGCAGTTTGAAAGCCAGATATCAATTTGGTTGCACAAGACGGAATCACCAGTAACCCATGTATGTGACTTAGGAACCAGATTAGAGGCAGCAGCGATAGATGCCTATACGCTGGAAGGGGGAATTTCTGCTTTGCCTTCCTCCCTTCTGCCTCATCAGACGGGCACTTCGCAATACAGAGGGATCTGTCTCCGAGATATTGAACGTGCCCGATCGGCCTACACTGCCATGGTTCCCAGTTCATCACGACACGGTGGGCGAGTCACCTATGGATTTCCCTAGTGGACCATGGTTGCTGACTCAACCCAGTATCAGGCACAAGCCACCCATGCCAGGGAAACATCAAACTCCTGGGTGCAGGGTTTGAATAGACCTTACCAGGGACTGGGATTATCCAAAGGAACCATTACCACCATGTCGGCATCCCTGCGAACAGTCACTAAAAGCTAACATGGGTAAAATACTGCCACGACGCAGGGACAACGAACTATTCAACCACTGACGTATTGGAGTTCCTGGAACATCTACACCATGACTAAAAGGTGAGTTACAGTGCCGTAAATACAGCATGGAGCGCCTTATCTGCTTATCTAAAACAGCATGTCAGCAGAGCATGGGATCCCATCCACTGAAGGTAAACTTATGAAGGGCAACTATAATATAAGCCCCAAACACCCAGGTATATACCCATGTATGGGATATTGGTGTGACATTGACATGTCTCAGAGATGGCACCAGCCAGATCCCTCAGCTTGCTTAATCTATGTTTTTAAAAAACGCTCATGCTTATGGCTCTCGTACACGCTCACAGAGTCCGGTCACTCCATAAACCAGACTGGATAACATGGTGATTACCCCAGACGCATCACGTTCATATTTAGGTCTGGTAAAATCTAACTCGCAGGTATATGGGACTAAGCGAGATTATGAGTTCGGCACGAACTAGTAGGGTCGAGATCGCCTGTGTTTTCCGTGCTGTAGTCGTTATATGGCTATATGGACCAGGAACGCCCAATTCACTGGTGGGATTCCGGGCCTACCCACCAGAGTCCAGGTTGAGTGTGGTGACCCATCTACTACTATATATAGACACAACCCACAATCTTAGAGGGAGAGGAAAGCCTATGGGTCAACCACAGTAACCCAAGACGGGGTACGAGCCAAACCACTCCAAGGTGGCTCAAACAGGTACCGAAAGCTGCCGGAATAGATAATAATACATTTAATCCCATTCCACTAGGGCAGCATTGGTATCAGCGGCTGAACGAATGGACATCCCGGTTGACCACATTTTCAATACAGCAGAATGGTCAAGGGAACGGCGTTCAGAACATTTTGTTTTTATTATAAACCGTTGATAAACCTGATTTAATTGCAGGAGAATATTACAAACTGCAATATTAATTTAAGCTCAGAGGAGCTCTTTTATGTTGTTATTGTTAACAAATACCTTTCTGTTTCTTTTGAAAGCAGATCCACTGGTTGATTACGATAACACTTCCTCCCTCATAAACTTCGGCAGTGAGTGAAATAAAAACTGTTACACGGTTTGAAATCACAGACCTTTGAAGTCTTCACGGAATCACTCACGTGACTCCGAAGTAAAATAGTAAGATTAAACGAGTACTTACCAGTACGAAGTTTGATCTGTATTTTATGAGGAGTTACGGTGAGGGATTAAGTGCCCGCCGCTCCCACCCTCATTATATAGATCAAACTAATAAACTGATGTCTCGTGATCTTTACTATCTTACTTCAAATATTGTGTCTATTCTGTGATTCCACACCGCTGCTTCGAAGTATGCCGCATGCGCAGTACCTGCTGGGTTCTTCACTTAATCCCTCACCGTAACTCCTCATAAAATACAGATCAAACTTCATACTGGTAAGTACTCGTTTAATCTAACTATTAAAAAGCGTTAGATAGAGATCTAGGGGCTAGCAGGCTCAAGGGATATGGGAAGAAGGCAGGCATGGGTTGGGGATGATCAGCCATGATCACAATGAATGGCGGTGCTGGCTCCAAGGGCCAAATGGCCTCCTCCTGCACCTATTTTCTATGTTTCTATGTTTCTATGTGAGCAGTTTTGGGCCCCATATCTGTGGAAGGATGTGCTGGCTCTGGAGAGGGTCCAGAGGAGGTTCACGAGAATGATCCCAGGAATGAGTGGGTTAACATATGATGAGTGTTTGACGGCACTGGGGCCTGTACTCGCTGGTGTTCGGAAGTGTGAGGGGGGACTTCATTGAAACTTACCGAATAGTGAAAGGCCTGGATAGAGTGGATGTGGAGAGGATGTTTCCACTAGTGGAAGAGCCTGGGACCAGAGGCCACAGCCTCAGAATCAAAGGGCGTACATTTAGGAAAGAGGTGAGGAGGAAGGGTGTGAATCTGTGGAATTCATTGCCACAGAAGGCTGTGAAGGCTGTCAATTACTATTTTAAAGGGAGAAATAGGGAGATTCTTGATTAGTACAGGCGTAGAGGTAAGGGGCAGAAGGCAGATGATTAATGCCATGGTTGAATGGCAGAGTACAAGATGGGCCGAATGGCCTAATTCTGCTGCTATCACATGAATTTATCAAAATTATGATCGATAGTTTGCTTTATCCATCTTGCACTAAATATTATTCACTTTATAGTGTATCTGTACACTGTGGATGGTTTTAGTTTTGTTTTAGTTTAGAGATACAGCGTGGAAACTGGCCCTTCGGCCCACCGTCGACAATAGACAATAGCCAGCATCGCCATTCTGTGATCATGGCTGATCATCCCCCAATCAGTACCCCGTTCCTGCCTTCTCCACATATCCCTTGACTTCGCTATCTTAGAAACATGGAAACATAGCAAATAGGTGCAGGAGTAGGCCATTCGGCCCTTCGAGCCTGCACCGCCATTCAATATGATAATGGTTAATCATCCAACTCAGTATCCTGCCTTCTCTCCATACCCCCTGATCCCTTTAGCTACAAGGGTCACATCTAACTCCTTCTTAAATATATCTTTAAGAGATCCACACCGGATCCCCACACACTAACGCTATCCTGCACACCTGGGATAATTTACGATTTAACCTACAAACCTCTACAAAGAGAATGGTGAGTCTGTGGAATTCTCTGCCTCAGAGGGCGGTGGAGGCCGGTTCTCTGGATACTTTCAAGAGAGAGCTAGATAGGGCTCTTAAAGATAGCGGAGTCAAGGGATATGGGGAGAAGGCATCTTTGACTACTCCTATACATTGGCGAGATGTAAAACGTAGACTGGGCGATCGTTATGCTGAACAACTCCGCTCAGTCTGCCTGGGCCTACCTGATCTCTGGGCTGCCAAACACTTTAACTCCCCTTCCCATTCCCACACTGACCTTTCTGTCCTAGGCCTCCTCCATTGTCAGAGTGAGGCCCAGCGCAAATTGAAGGAACAGCACCTCATATTTCGCTTGGCCAGCTTACACCCCAATTGTTTCTTCCAAAAATGGTGTACAACCTTATCGAGATGTACCAAATCATAAGAGAAATAGATTGGGTTCTCGTGTCACCAGAAATGGTCTTTTGCCCAGAGTAGTGGAATCGAGGACCAGAGGACATAGATTTAAGGTGATGGGGGCAAGATTTAAGAGGAATTGAGGGATACCTTTTTCACACAAAGGGTGGTGGGTGTATGGAACGAGCTGCCAGAGGAGGTGGTTGAGGCAGGTACATGGATAGGACAGGTTTAGAGGGATATGGGTCAAATGCAGGCAGGTGGGACTAGTGTAGATGGAACATGTTGTTCGGAGTGGGCGTTGAGCCGAAGGGCGTGATTTCACGCTGTATGACTATGATTATGTGACCCTCTATGATGTGCAGGGTTGTACGTTAGATACTAAATGCTGGAGTATTGAGGCAGGTAGTTCCTCCCTACAGGTTTGTGGGTTAATTGGCTCCCATCAATTGTCCCTAGTGTGTGTGTGTGTAGGATAGAACTGGTGCTCAGGTGATCGCTGCGGACTCAGTGGACCGAAGGGCCTGTTTCCACCCTGTGTCTCTAAACTAAATTAAACTAAACTAAACTAAATTAATCTAAACTAAAGATAGACACAAAAAGCCTGAGTAACTGAGCGGGACAGGCAGCGTCTCTGGAGAGAAGGAACGGGTCTGGGTTTGACATCCTTCTTCAGGCCGGTTAGGGATAAGGGAAACCAGAGCTATAGGCAATGATGTCGAGATGCTGCCTGTCCCGCTGAGTTACTCCAGCCTTTTGTGTCTATATTCGGTTTAAAACAAGCATCTAGTAGTAGGCCCCCCTCGGTCATGACTGACCATGGGTTGATGCATCCTGGTGGGATGCAAGCTGGGGCAATGTCATATGGAGGACAGGCTGTTGCACATGCAGCATGTTCCCCCTCTCCACGTCGCTGATCGACCCAAAGGAACATCAGGGCCGTTACAGTTTGGCACCAGCGCCATCGCAGGAGCTGCCAGAGCGAGGTTGTAGACAACGACAAACTGCCTTAGGGGGCTCCGACTCCGGATTTTTTTGAGGTTTACTCCTGGAGCCTATTCCATGACTGGATATGGCCACAAGGCAGTGGAGGTTTCAAATTGAATTGATCCTTTATTTGTCATTCAGACCTTTCGGTCTGAACGAAATGTCGTTGCCCGCAGCCATACATGTAATAATAAACAACACGCAATAAACACAAATTAACATCCACCACAGTGAGTTCACCAGGCACCTCCTCACTGTGATGGAGGCAAAAGTCTTAGAGTTACTGTCTCTTCCCTCCTCTTCTCCCTCTGCGCTGAGGCGATACCCCACCGGGCGATGGTAAGTCAGTCCTGCGGTTCAAGCTCCGCGGCCCGGGGGTGGTCGAAGCTGCCGCCCTCCAGTCCAGCGAACGCAGCTGTTGCCGCAGGAGCTCCGGAAAACAGGCACCAGGCTGTGACCCGCGAGCTCCCGACGATGTCGTCCACTGGCCCGCGGCCGAGCCCCGGTTTCAGGTCGCCGCCGCCAGAACGCTGCCTCGGCCACTGGAGCACCATCTCCGCCCCGCACCGGGCCACCCACACGAGAACGTCTCAGCCCCGCACCGGGCCGCCCACACGGGAGCGCATTCCAGCCGAGAGCCGGGCCGCCCACACGGGAGCGCCTTCCAGCCAGTAGCCAGGCCGCCCACACAGGAGTGTCTCAGCCCCGCGCCGTCCGCCCTCATCGGAGCGCCGAATCGTGCCACTGCCCGAACGCCGCCGCAGCTCGAAGACGGCCAGCCTCGAGTTGGTAAGTCCTGGCTGGCTCTACCTCCGGAGCCTCGAGGTCGGTCGCAGGTTGGAGGCCGCCAGCTCCGCCATTAGGCCTCAGCTCAGACGGGGGAAGAGAAGGGTTTTCTCTCAGAGTTTTCAGAGTATTCCCTCTCCTAGATGGACTGCCTTCCCAGGCTGACGAGCCCCATCTGCCCGAGACTCGTGGGGGCGGGAGCGTCTACCTTCCCGTGCAGGTCTATAGCACCTGCCCACTGCCCAGGACTAAACTAATCTAAACTAAACACTGCTCTCCCTCCACCTTTCCATATAACCATATAACCATATAACCATATAACAATTACAGCACGGAAACAGGCCATCTCGGCCCTTCTAGTCCATGCCGAACACTTACTCTCACCTAGTCCCATCTACCTGCACTCAGACCATAACCCTCCATTCCTTTCCCATTCATATACCTATCCAATTTATTTTTAAATCATAAAATCGAACCTGCCTCCACCAATTCCACTGGAAGCTCATTCCACACCGCTACCACTCTCTGAGTAAAGAAGTTCCCCCTCATGTTACCCCTAAACTTCTGTCCCTTAATTCTCAAATCATGTCCTCTTGTTTGAATCTTCCCTACTCTCAGTGGGAAAAGCTTATCCACATCAACTCTGTCTATCCCTCTCATCATTTTAAAGACCTCTATCAAGTTCCCCCTTAACCTTCTGCGCTCTATAGAATAAAGACCTATCTTGTTCAACCTTTCTCTGTAACTTAGTTGCTGAAACCCAGGCAACATTCTAGTAAATCTCCTCTGTACTCTCTCTATTTTGTTGCCATCTTTCCTATAATTTGGCGACCAAAATTGTGCACCATACTCCAGAATTGGCCTCACCTGTACAATTTTAACATTACATCCCAACTCAGTGCTCTGATTTATAAAGGCCAGTACACCAAAAGCTTTCTTTACCACCCTATCTACATGAGATTCCACCTTCAGGGAACTATGCACAGTTATTCCTAGATCCCTCTGTTCAACTGCATTCCTCAATTCGCTACCATTTACCCCCTCCCTCGCTCACAAGATTTTGTAGTTCACCTTACTGATGTGACAGAGGAGCATTTGTGATTACTGGATATTGGATACGTCAGCAGGCATAGTCAGCTCTGCGGTGAGCTAAACCCCTTGCATTACCCAGACTTTGGCTGCAATCTGTTTACTCCACACATCACTGACAGATGAGTCGTTTAAAGCCCGCAGCTGATCCCTTCTCAATTTTCTGATATCATCTCGGATTCAAAGCCCCGCGGGAGGTGGAATTAGCTGGAAAGTCCTATTCATGATGCCAGCTGGCCACTAGGGTTGCCAACTTTCTCACTCCCAAATAAGGGACCAAGGGGCAAAATAAGGAACAAGTCCCCGACGGCAATTCGTTGACCGACTCGGTCCATGGCTGGGTGAATGATGAGTTGGCCCCGGGTGCTGGACTGTAACACAAAGCCCAGCCGGCGGGCCAGCTGAGGAGTTTTGGCCCGGGGGCCACGCGACATCGCGGGCAAAATCCGGCGCCCCGTCCACCTCGTGAACCGATGATCGGCCGTGAGAAGGAGGGGTGGTGGTGGTGGTGTCGGCGGTAAGCGAAGGTCCGAAGGTCGGACAGCTGGCCAAGCTGCCGACCGACGGGGCCACGGGCGAGGCGCTGCTGCTGCTGCACTCCACGGGCTGCACTACGTCGGGACGGGTGAGGCGGGGGCCGGACGCGGCGCTCCGACCCGACAGTCCCCTCGACCCGAGTAGTAGCGGTCAAATACGGGACAAGGGCGGTCCCGTACGGGACAAACCAATTTAGCCCAATACACGGGATGTCCCGGCTAATACAGGACAGTTGGCAACACTAGTGGCAGGTAGAGTTGAGGGTGCCCCTTGCACCCGCAATGTGTAACCTGTACAGACAAGGTGGCTCTGCCAGGCACAGATCACAGAACACGTTGATTTGATTTGAGAATTAAGGGACAGAAGTTTAGGGGTAACACAAGGGGGAACTTCTTTACTCAGAGAGTGGTAGCTGTGTGGAATGAGCTTCCAGTGGAAGTGGTGGAGGCAGGTTCGATTTTATCATTTAAAAATAAATTGGATAGGTATATGGACGGGAAAGGAATGGAGGGTTATGGTCTGAGCACAGGTAGATGGGACTAGGTGAGAGTAAGTGTTCGGCACGGACTAGAAGGGCCGAGATGGCCAGTTTCCGTGCTGTAATTGTTATGTGGTTATTGGAGCGGCACGGTGGCGCAGAGGTAGAGTTCCTGCCTCATAGCACAAGAAACCGGGGGTCGATTCTGACTACGGGCGCTGGCTGTACGGAACTGTACCTTCTCCCCGTGACCTGCGTGGGTTTTCTCCGGGATCTCCAGTCTCCTCCCACACTCCAATCATGTACGGGCTTGTAGGCTGATTGGCTTGGTGTAAGTGTAAATTGTCCCTAGTGTGGGTAGGATAGTGTTAGTGTGCGGGGATCGCTGGGCCGAATGGACTGCACCCGCACTGTATCTCTGATCTAAACTAAACTATATTAAACTTCCCCTAAACTAAAATCTGAGTTACTCCAGATTTGGTTTTTGTCGGTCTTCAGTGTAAACCGGCATCTGCAGTTCCTTCCGACACATAGAACAGTACAGCACGGGAACTGGCCCTTCAGCCCACAATCACCATTCCGAACACGATGCCAAGTTCTACTAATCTCCGCAGCCTGCACAGAATCCATATCCCTCCATTGCCAGCATGTCCACGTGTCTATCGGGTGTCAGGGCTTATGGGGAGAAGGCAGGAGAATGGGGTTAGGAGGGAGAGATAGATCAGACATGATCGAATGGCAGAGTAGACTTGATGGGCCGAATGGCCTAATTCTGCTCCTATCCCTTGATTGATTGCATGAGCTAAGATCTAAAAGCCTCTACAGCACTATTACATCCACCTCCATCGCCACTAATGGCAGCGCGTTCCAGGCACTCACCGCCTACTGTGCAAAGAATCTGCCCCGCACATCTCCTTTACACTTTCCCCCTCTCACCTTAAACATATTAAAGATTAAATGCTCTTAAAGATTGCGGAGTCAGGGGATATGGTGAGAAGGCAGGAGCGGGGTACAGATTGTGGATGATAATAGACAATAGACAATAGGTGCAGGAGGAGGCCATTCGGCCGTTCGAGCCAGCACCGCCATTCAATGTGATCATGGCTGATCATCCCCAATCAGTACCCCGTTCCTGCCTTCTCCCCATATCCCCTGACTCCACTATTTTTAAGAGCCCTATCTAGCTCTCTCTTGAAAGCATCCAGAGAACCAGCCTCCACCGCCC